>NW_028280962.1:770000-963657 GCF_059751285.1 Brachycentrus maculatus | reverse complement strand
TTGATTGGTCACGTGACACTAAAAAAATATATAGGGGGTTTTATTTAATATCAATCAACCGTATTTTTAATGCATCTCAGTAAAAATCATATGCAAAATGTGCTCAAATAACCACTTCATAGGACTTCACAAATTATTTATTTATTTATTTTTATTTTATTTATTTATTTTAAACTTCATGTACAGAAAATAAAAAGTACATTAGCGGGCTTATTGCTAAAAAGCAATATCTTCCAACCGACCAAAGACGGACTAGTGATATTGATCAAAACGTTTGATACCATATATAGCCGTTTGCAATCAGTGGGCAGATAGTACTTGAACAATTAAAAAAACGTAAATTACAAATTGACATTTAAAAAGAAACATAAATTAACAAAAGACGATAATATGGAGGGCAAAGGAAGAAGGGAGTTTAGGGAAGGAGGTAGAGGGAGGAGGTTTGATCGACAGTTAGGATTCTAATGACAGATAGTAATGTCTCAGACGTTTTTAAAAGTTAATACATATTATTGTCTGATGTAATAGATTTTATCAAAAAACTAAAAAACAATTATTAACAATTAGACAAAAAAGTATTCTAGGATTCTAATGATAAATAGGTAGAATCAGGTAGCAAGTTTAAGAAAGAGAGGAGGGGTCAGGGGAGGAGGAGATGGACAGTTAGGGTTCTAAGGTAAGATAATGATGTTTCAGGCGTTTTTTGAAGGTGTAGGTGAATTATAGTGTAGAAGCAGAAACTCTTATATTTGAATTTGAGTAGTGTAATTGTCAATAATGGGTAGAATTGGTGAATGTTAGACGTGTGTGAAGCCATCACTTAAACCAGCCTATGACGGTCGTCAGCCCCGTAAATGCCCAGACTTCCATATTCTTCTTCATCTTTGATGAGATGTCAAGAAAAAAAATACATCATACATATTGTAGAGAGAGAGATTGTTTAAATGCATTTGTGCATTACATCAGCTGTATGAATGACACGTAATTACAGGAATTAGGCATCCACGTGCCAGCCACCGCCGCCACGTGTATTGCTATTGGCATGCCAGTGATACAGTTCCCTCCTGACAATTCGTATCACATCCATTGTTGCTGTAATTGCGGTGATATTCCTACAACATTTTTGTCAAATTCGAACTGGAATCTAAAATAAAAATTACATTAAAACTTTTTGAGTGTATCCAAGTACTTGTTCTTATTAGTTATTTTACATTTTTGACATCTCAACATTATTCGAACCCTTATCCAATGGTGCATAGGGCACTGCATCATATAAACGCGATGTTATCTTGATCGTTAACACACGAAGCAAAGTTCAAAGTAATATTGAATAAATATTAAAGTGAAAAAATCACTTATATTTATTAGACCCCCCTCTGGGAATCGAACATACAACAGCATAGATGCAACTATGTAACTCTCTTAACAAAGGTGAAGAATATTTTATTTATTGTTTCGGCATTCACTTTGTGGTAAGACATGATGAAATCGTAATTATTTAGAAAATTTAAAATTCCAAAAAAACTTGAATTACAATAATAATTTAATAAATATTATACCGTTTTAAAATTCTTCACCATTGCTTTCCATTTTTCCTGTATTTTCAATCTCCAACCCCTATCTTACCCCTCTCCTTATTTATAGAACAAAGAATCATTTATTATTTTTTAGTTTACATTTAGACCTGAAGATTTATGTCATTTTCAAGCGAATGTCAATGGCACTTGGTTTAAAATGCCATAACTAGGCTAAACAACTATTAAAAAATTGATTCATATGTGTTTTTTTCCAGCAATAAATTACACAACTTAGTAGACTCAAAAAATCAGTGTTTGATTTAACTTTTAATACATAAACTAAAATGGAGTTCTACATTATTTTTTTTATTGAATTACCTAATGTTCAAGTGACTCTGAAGTCTAGCTACGACTTATGCAACACCTACTCAGGCTTCAATTCAGGCTACAAAATGACCCTATACAGGGTTCAATTTTTTAAGTTTCATAGCCTATGCCTACTTGTGAGTGGATTTACTCTTTATGTTTAAAGTTACTATAATTTCATGTAATTCATGAGTAAAAATTCTAGGCAGAAACACTCGCCGTTCTACAAATTAAACTTTTTTATTGTAACTGCAGACAGTCGGTAGAATTCCATATTGAATTGTTGGGTAATATATCCAAAATAAAACAAGGTTTGTTGGATTGATTTCTACATTTATTTATGTATATCTTAATACGTGACGCGTTTCGTCTTCTTAGGACTCCTATGTGTTTGATCATGTCCTATGAAGACGAAACGCGTCACGTATTAACATATACATAAATAGATGTAGAATTCAATCCAACAAACCTTGTTTTATTTTGGATATATTACCCAACAATACAAATTAAACGCCAAGTCAATACATATATAAATATATACCTAATCATTTCATACGTTAACTCATAAACCTAGCAGATGATATTTTGTGTCTATATTAGGTTAAAATCGTTAAAAACAAAAAAAAAGTATTAAAAAAAGAACTCCACCGACAAGACACACAAGGTGGCTTCGTGGATCTCTGCAAAAAAATGCTCTTAATATGTATAAATTGTGATTTAAATAAATGACAAATTTCACATTGGCAATATTCGTACTACCCAAACACGCTCCTTGCAAATGCCAAAACTCCAAGCGGAATTCCCATAAGTATCCATGTAGGAGGCCACGTGGCGAGACGGCGACACGTGTCGAGCGATGCTACTCCATAACTCTATGCGCTCCCCGAATCCCCGAAGTCTGTTCTGGACCCCATCATTCATGGGACTCTTCTGTGGGGAGGAGGTAAGTGCGCACTTCAAGATGAGAGCTATTCATGGCGATTTCATGGTGATTGTGAATGTTATGGTTTTATGAAGTAACATAGTATTTATTTATTTATTGTTTTGGCATTCAATTTGTAGAACTCCATTTTAACTCATGTATTTATTTTTAAACCAAAGAGAAATTTTTGTGTCTTTAAAATTGTATTTTATTGAAATATATATATTAATATTGTGACGATTCGGCTGTCCAAACTCAAAACACAGTAAGGGACATTTTTTTGCAGTTTTGGACTAAGTAGATTCTACTTAGTCCAAAAATGCAAAAAAACGTACTACAAATAAAAATGTCCTTTACTGTGTTTTAAGTTTGGACAGCCGAATTGTTTCGCCTAGTTATGGCATTTTCAAACGAATGTGAAGATCAAATGGTTTGAAAATTAATACATAAAGTAACATACTTATTATTTGTGATACAATAATAATAATAATAATAAAATGATAATTTATATAGCGCCATATTCGTAAAATACTACCTCAAGGGCGCTTCGCTAGCATATCTGGTATTTTATAAACGACTAGGTATGCTTACCTATGAATTAAGGCAGGATAATCAAAAGACTGCAACTAAATTTTCTTTAAACTCAGGTAACATTTAATGTCTTGATTTTTACTTACAACACAATTTTTGCATTGATTTTTTTATTTATTTTATAATAGTTTTAGAATAAATAAAATACATATCGCTCACTCTTTTCAAGAACGTCATAAATAAAAATAAAAATTTTCGGGAGAACGTTTTTAATGTTTAAAAATATAATACAATGTATTAAAAATAAATATTAAGCCACTTATTGAACTTTTTACTTTGCACCAAATCTTTTAAGGTAAAACCTGAAGGTTTTTTCTCAGTTTGAAAAATATTTAGTATATTTAAAAAAATAATTAAACAACACCTTTTCTTCAAAATGCAAAAACAACACTTTCTGCGCTGTAGCGGGTAAATATTAAGTTAAAAATGTGCCTCTTTTGCTGGGATATAGTACATTTTCTGGGCATTCCGAAAACATGCAAAACTGAAAGTTGACGATTTTTGATTTATGACGGTCTTGAAAGAAGTGAGCGATATATGGTTTTGAAAAGAAAACAGTTATTGGAAGTTAATGATTTTTTTAAAACTATTTTATTTTAATTTTAATATAGGTATATTCTAAAAAATTTAAATCGATGTACTTGTTATTTAGTTATTCTAAAAAAAAGTCGATCACCTGTCAAAAATCTGCATAACCGGAGTACATAAATAACAAAATGTATGTATTTGTAAAAAAAAAACTAGAATTGTACATCGGCACAAACAAGTGTGGCGTTTCATCCTCTATGCCTACCCCTTCAGATACGGTTTGATGGTAGTGGTCGTGTATTTGGATACCTACAAGAAATGGCGATAATCTTATACGATTTTCATAATCTGGTTTGAATCTATAATGGGTTGACAATTGATTTTTGTCAACTTACTCGTAATAATAGATTTCAGTAAGCGTACGGCTGCTCTAAGAGCCGGATATCACTTCACGATATTTATATATATATATATATATATATATATATATATATATATATATATATATATATATATATATATATATATATATAAATATATTTATATATATATATATATATATATATATATATATATATATATATATATATATATATATATATATATATATATATATATATATATATATATATATATATATATATATATACAATATATATATATATATATATATATATATATATATATATATATATATATATATATATATATATATATATATATATATATATATATATATATATATAAATATATATATATATATATATATTTATATATATATATATATATGTATATATATATATAAATATATATTTATATATATATATATATATATATATATATATATATATATATATATATATATATATATATATATATATATATATATATATATATATATATTTATATATATATATATATATATATATATATATATATATATATATATATATATATATATATATATATATATATATATATATATATATATATATATATATATATATATATATATATATATATATATATATATATATATATATATATATATATATATATATATATATATATATATATATAAATATATATATATATATATATATATATATATATATATATATATATATATATATATATATATATATATATATATATATTTATATATATATATGTTTTTTTAAAGTAAAGACTTATCAAAAGGTTAGGAGTTAAGGAAAGGTTAGAGAAAAACAAATAAATCCCACGTGTAGTTTTAAGTGTGTAAATAGTGCTATGGTAGTGAAGGGTAGTATTGTTTGTTTGCAGTTGTAGTGATTGTCCTGACGAAGAGATGGGTACGTCTCGAAACCGAAAAATCTCGGTGAGTGGTTATATACAAATATTACTAACATTTGTGTAAAAAATAAAGAAGTACAAATGACTAACCAAAAAGTAAATGCTTTAAATATTAATAATATTGAGAATATTATATATATTTCATTTTTTTAATTAAATAAGTTATGAAAAAAAATTAAAATAAATATTCATTATACCAAATACTAAAGTTGTAAAATATATATGGCTGACTAAGTATTGCACCCATCACCTAGTCAAGCTGGAATATATATAAGTTTAATAATAATAATCTTTAAAAAATGTGCGCGGAGCCACGTGCGGCCGGTCGCGTTCTGAATTTGAACGTTTGCGATCTCAGCCTTAATAATACAAATTATTTGACGTACAAAATGTAAACATTATCATCCCCTAATGTATGGGAAAGTACCTACTCATATAATATTTTAACGCTAGAATGAAAAATGACTTGTGTTTTTATAGCGGCTAAAAGCTTCCTGCTTTGGGGGGATGGAGGTTGGTCGAATGGGTAAAATACCCGGCGTACGCATCCGGAGTTCGCGGTTTGGTTCCCTTCCCTAAATGCCACGTGACTGTATAAAAAACCTTAACCCTGTCGAGAAAATTTACAACACATTAAGAAAAAAAGTAATTTGAGTATGTCCAAATCCTTGTGAGCAAAATACTTAGGAAAAGAAAATTTCCTTAGGCTTCCATATTTTTCTTCATCTATGTTGAGATGTCAGAAAGTTAAGAAATACGTCTTGTTTGATTCTAATTATACTTTCGTAAAAGCAGATTTGGATTTTTTCAATGACGCAACTCTAAAAATTTGACTTAAAGTTAGACGTGCAGTGTTCGAAAATGATGCGGAATGCATCGAAACACGTGTCGCAATAGATTTTAGGAAATAATGGTATTTATTATGTAAATATTCAATTAAAAACAGGAATTTTAATTTTAGAATTAAATTAAAGACGTTTAACAAATATATTATTAATATTTGAAAAAAAAAACGAAGGATGAATGTAGACTCAATGCAGTCGAAATACGTTCTCTCAGACGAATGTGTTGTAAAAAAAACATAAATAAGAAAAATGTGTGCGATATTTTTTTTAAAAATGACAATTATTTTTATTTTTTCACAAATGTGAATAAAATAACTGGTAAAATTATAAGCTGCAAAAATTTAAAATCATGTTTTCAGGCGTCTCCCAGTGTGTAAAATAATCCGGTTTGAATCTTGCATGCATTGATATCAAAGGGTCTCTGCTAAATAAAAGCTTTCTTTTACCACTTAAAGATGGCTCCAGTGAGCTCACGCATAAAGCATCATAGGATTTATGTAATATGTAGAAGTTCCAAAAATTAGAGTAGTGTGGTTGTCAATCGTGAGTAGAATAGTAAAATAATCATTTTATTTTTTGACATCTCATCAAAGATGAAGAAGAATATGGAAGTCTGGGCATTTACGGGGCTGACGACCGTCATTTACACACGTGCAACATTCACCAATTCTACCCATTATTGACAACCACACTACTCAAATTCTTGGAAGTTCTATATATATGAACCAATTTAGAAACCTTGTTCTTTAATCACTAGAACTTCACTAGAGACATCTATTGACTTAACCAGCTAATGACAGTATTTATGCAAAAATATTTTATTATTACTTCTCATTAAATAAATTGTTATTACATTTTCGAATTGTATTCATTCTTTTATCGAATCAATAAACATTACTTGTCCCCAAATCAATTATATTTGTGGGACACTGACCATTGTAGGCAGTTAATAGTTCTTGGTACCGCCGCTAGGATAGCTGGCAATATCCTGTGAGGAATTATTTCCTCTTCCGGCGTGATACCATAATACCGCATTAGATGTGCGGTGCAATAAAAAGACTTCCGCAAAACTAGGGTGGAAGAAAAATGAGCGTCACTTATTTTTAAACAATAAATATTGTTACATTAGACTAGGGTGTAGTAGGGGTTGAAATTCAGTTCGATTATCGACCCCTTTGTTCAATCGAGGAAATAAATTTAATACAACAAACTTAATAATTATCAATTTTAATTAATGAAATTTCAAGGAAATTTTTTTTGAGTGGAACAAATCTATTTGTGAGATGAAAAGACGCTTTTTATTGAGCAAAAACTATTGTATTAGTATGTGAGGATTAAAATCACACATATGAGAAACGCCAGAAAATATCATTTTCATTTTTATTATTTAAGCTCATAATTTTACCAGATAATTTATTTACAACATTTTGAGCGTGTCCAAATGCTTGTTCAAAAAATCTGGATTATCTTAATTACAGGAGTTATTTTATTTGAAAATAACTCCTGTAATTGGAGATAATCCAGATTTTGTGAACAAGTATCCGGACACACTCAAAATGTTGTAAATATATCGCTCGCTCCTTTCAACAACGTCATGTATCAAAAATCGTCAATTTTCTGTTATACATGTTTTCGGAATGCCCAGAAAATGTACTATAACCCAGCAAAAGCGGCAAATTTTTAATTGAATATTTACCCGCTATGGGTCAGAAAGTGTTGTTATTGCATTTTGAAGAAAAGGTATTGTATAATATTTTTTTTAAATATAATAAATATTTTTCAAATGAACAAAAAAACATTCAGGTTTTACCTAAAAAGATATATTCCACATTAAAAGTTCAATAAGTGGCTTGATATTTATTTTTAATACATTTAATTATATATTTAAATTTTTAAAACGATCTCCTGAAAAATCAAGTTTTTTTTTATATATGACGTTGTTGAAAGGAGTGAGCGATATGTTTCTCATTTGCGATTATTCATTACGCAGGTTTTACTTAGATACCTACACAATATTGAGTTGTATTTGGCATGTATATTTAGAGTCCAATTTCTCAAACATTTGAAGCACCAGTAGTCAAGACTCTGAGAGGATTTTCATGTATAGGATGTGTCAAGTGGCATGACAAATACCCCACTCGACATTTGCATTCTTTGTCTCATTGTGCTTACTTACCTTCAGTCTGGAGTCACTTGAGACCGCTTCCTCATAACGTCGTAAGTTGCGATTTATCTATATATCATTTTTAAAAAAAACTTCATCCTAAATGTTAGTCTTCTTCTTCTTCTTCTGATTGGTGTAGGCCTAATTACCTGTTTCTTGAATGTTTTTCAAAGATACTTTATGACTCATTTTAAGAACCTTATAAATCAAACAACTTTGTTTTAACCACTTTTTTATTATTAGTACACTTTAACCTACCGGTTTCGACAAGAACCTTGACATCATCAGGGTTTATTAAATTCTAAAACATTAAAAACATTTAAATTCTCACTGTTAATTACATTCCCTTACCAAAAAATTAGTCCCCTACTTTATTTATCAATCAATCAAACCCTTATCCGCACCCCAATGGTGCATAGGGCACTGTGTCTTATAAACGCAGTGTTATCATGATCGTTTTACACATGCTCAGCAGTCCGCTGAGCATCAGTGAGTGATCAGCCCTCCGCTTCAGGTACCAGTCCATGGTAATATTGAATAAATATAAGAGTGAAAAAATCACTTATATTTATTTTTACCCCCCTTGGGAATCGAACCCGGGACCTCCAGAACGGTAGCCGAGCGTGCTGACCATTACACTACGGAGGCGGACAGACTTACGGACTTTATTTAAGAATTTAATATTTTTTATCTATCATTATCAATTTATAATCCATATCTGTATAAGCTCCCTTGAGGTAGTTTTTTTTGTAAGTACATTTATATAAAACGATGTTATCTATGTTTCAGAGTCATTGCAGCAAATGATAAATGGAGGAGTATTTTAAAGATATAATTATATAGAATCATTGTGATATAACGTTTTTTTGTGCCTCGTCCATCGATGACGACATAATTTTTTTTATTCAATGGTGAAATACCATGTAACGTTTAAAAAAATGCATTAATGACTTAACATTTTTAAAACACAGATTTTAGGCACCTTTTGCCGTATTTTTTGCGCTTGCTACTAATTCCATAAATCATCAATTTATTTCCTACATATTTGTAATAATATCCCTCAGTTATATTTAAGGTTGTTTTTTTTTCCTTCAAAGATGTGATAAAAATTCATGATAATCATAAATTTGTTTTACCGTTCTTTTCTCACTCATTCGTTGTACATGTCCAAACCATCTCAACACACCTTTCTTAACCCTTCCTAGAATGACTTTTTTATTCAAAATAATTTTTAAAAATCTATTGTATGTTACTCTAAACATTACAGGAAAAATAAATGAAAAAATAATGAAAAACTTTTAACACGGAATAATGAAGAAAATATTTATGTATCAAATTTGCGACTACATGCAATGGTTATCCTTATGAGATATTGATACCTGTTTTAACACTAACTTTTGGCTATATAACAAATTTGATACACGATGCAGCGAAGGGTTAATTTTATCGATAATGCTTATCTCAGCTTTGCATTGCTTCCTTATTTCACTATTCGAACATCTATCATACATCGTTTGTCGTATCTACATTCTTCTGAAAGATCGCATTTCGACTGCATTCAGTCTATTTTCATCAGGGTTTACAATAAATTGATTAAATTGCAGTTGCGTTATTTTTATGAATAAGCGTGATACAATATACTGTAGAAAGAACAGAATTCCCCTTTCTTGTTATATCAGGAAACCATCAACATGTCCCATTCTATTGTCTCCACAGTTTTACAGCAATTAAACCATTACGTTTGTTATTAATTTAATGGTGGACTTAATTAAAATGGACATGTGTTGATGTAAAGTGGACTTCCACGTCGCTACGACAATTACTTTTTTAATGGCCGTTCTATTTTAATGTTGGTGTTTATTTAGTTTTAATTATTATTTTAAAAATTAAACAATTGTAAAAATCCACTTATTGGTATTTATTATATATTATTATTATTAAAATGGTAGATTTTGTCTTGATTTCCAGGGGGGGTCAAATAAATTTAAGTAATTTTTTCACTCAAATATTTATTCAATATTACTCTGAAATGGAGGGCTGATCACCATTCCTTCATAATAATATAATAATAATTTGGATAATTTGTATAGCGCCATTTTCGTAAAATACTACCCCAAGGGCGCTTATAAAGACATGGATAATAATAATAACAATAATAATAATAAAAGTCATACATGCCCTCCGATTACGCAGCGTTTAGAAACCACCAGATTTTAGGTTCTAATTGATCCGACCGTCCTAATTATAGGAGTATTTTTTTTGTTGACATTTCAACAAAGATGAAAGAGATTATGGAAGTCTGGGTATTTACGGGGCTAGCGACCGTCATAAATTAAATATATATTTATATATATATATATACATATATATATATATATATATATATATATATATATATATATATATATATATATATATATATATATATATATATATATATATATATATATATATATATATATATATATATATATATATATATATACATATATATATATATATATATATATATATATATATATATATATATATATATATATATATATATATATATATATATATATATATATATATATATATATATTTGTAAAATATCTAATTTCCATATACCTACGCCCGGAATGTCGGCACGCGAAGAATACATTAAAAAGCTCATGAGTGGTTTAAAAAAAACCTTTAAAATTCCATTTTGATTGTCATAACAACATCCAATATACTTAAGGACGGGTCACGACTTTGTCATCGCGTTATCACATAACATTTTTATATTAAAACTTAAGGGGTGAGTCTGCAATCTCACTTTTTTGAATGCCAAATATTTTCTACATTTATATTTTTAAGTCGCCAGTTATGAAAAAAATTCAAATTCAAGTTTACCGTTACAGTATTCAACTATAGCGTTGTTGATTCGTGTTTCATTTACCCATTTACCACTATAAAAAATATTATAAACTTTTTTTTATAAAATCTATTGTTACTCGTGTTTTGATGCATTTCCTGTAATTTTCAAACACTATAAGAATTAGCAGTATAAAGAACTTAATTTTAAATTAAAAATTGTCAGATTTAGCGCAAAGTGATTGCCGAATTAATTAATACAAAGAAAAATATTTTATTAAATAACATTTAAAACTCTTAATTTTTTATTTTTTAATATTATTTTTTAATTTTTATTAGTATACATTTATTTAAATCACAATTTATACATATTTATAACTTTTTTGCAGAGACCCACCTTGGTGGGCTTGCCACCTTGTGTGTCTTGACGGTGAAGTTCTTTTTTACTACATTTTATTGTTTATAGGACCTATTAAAATAATTTGAATTATTTATTGATTTGGCTTTGACTATGATTTGATATTGAGATATTGAGAATAGCACGTAGATTTAAATAAATAAATAAAACGGTTGTAAATTAAAAAAAAATCACTTGTTGATAAGAACATCTGTAGTTCTTGAAACTAGTCATATTACCATTTATAAATGTAATTATTTCTTTATGATTCGGCATTAACTTTGTGGTAAGACATGTTACAATGAATGAATAAAGAAAGCACTTCGTTTTTACCACTTGAGTTTTATTATAGACTACATGTTTCAGAAGTTAAACTTCCATCATTCAGGTCTGTATAATAACTAAAATATAAAATATAAAATTGTTCTATAAATAAGAAGAGAGAAATATAATAATTTATTATTATATTATTTGGATATAATAATAAATTATTATATACAAATAATAATTTACATAAAATCCTCGATAACTCAAAATCTAAAATTGATTTATTACAAAAAAGTGGTGTTTATGAAATTTCGTGTGGAGATTGTGATAGAAAATACATTGGCCAAACTGCGAGAAATTTAAAGATTAGAATTAAAGAACATCAAAGCGGTCTTGTTAGTAATTATTTTTCGGAATTTGCAAATCATATAATAGATAGTAATCACTCATTTCACTCTCATAAACTAAAATTATTACACCTTGTCCCATATAAAGGCCAAATTATGAATTATCTTGAAAATTTAGAAATACAAAAAAACCTGAATTCTTATAATAATTTATTAAATAATATATTGTTTATAAATTCTTCATCATTGCTTTCCATTTTTCCATTGTTTTCAAACTCCGTCCCTTGACTAACCCCTTCCCCTTACTTTCCCCTATCCTTATTTATAGAACAATTTTATATTTTATATTTTAGTTATTATACAGACCTGAATGATGGAAGTTTAACTTCTGAAACATGTAGTCTATAATAAAACTCAAGTGGTAAAAAACGAAGTGTATTCTTTATTCATTGTAATTATTTCTTATTTCGAATTACCCTTATATTATTATTTAGCAAAAAATAAAACTTATGAAAACTGTATTTTAGTTTTCTGAATAATAATAAATTCAACTTAAATAATTTGTTAGTAAGTCGATATAATTCATATATATTTTCAGACTGTATACTGGCATCTTAAAATTAAAGGATTTTATAAAACAAACTCGTGTGTATTCCAATTAATGTAAGAATTCAAATAGGTAAATGTTAAATATTTAGCTGTCGTTAGTAAGAGATACAATTTGTATAAGTGTTTTGCGGTATCTTTTAGTTAAGTATTGTAGTTAGTAAATAAATACTTATGACAAAATTATTCATTAGTAAATTTAGTGAGTAATTTTTTTTATTATTTTTTTTTATTTACATAAATTGTATCCTACAAATAAAACCTATAAACCTACGTTTATTTAAAAAATAATTATGAACACATTTTTTTTTTAAATTTCAGAGATTCACCAAGCCACCTTGTGTGTCTTGTCGGTGGAGTTCTTTTTACATATTTTTTTTTTTATTGTTTTTATACATATTAACCTAATATACTTACATACAAAAAAAGAGAACAAATTGAGAATTTAAACTACATATTTTACTATTTTCATAGAATTAACTCTTGATCATTTGCCCATTTCTTTATTTTGCCTTTGTTCCATGTTTTATTATGACCTTTAAATAATATGTAAATAAATAAAAATAAAGAATTTTTATTCAGATCATCCAGATATCCTGCCTAAACAGACCTAAAAGATTATTTACTGTTCTTTAGTAGAATCCGTATTAAGATATGGAATTGAGTCTTGGGGACATTCGACGAAAAAAAAATTAAAAAATGGTTCTAAATCTGCAATATACCATAGTAAAAAAAAATTGTGCCCAGTCATATATATAAGCAAAAGGACAATCCAATCTTGATATATAAACATTTAAAATTACTGCCGGTATGTGGAATATTGTGGATGAGTATCATCGTTGAACAACAAACTGGACAAAAATATCGGAATCCTGTAGTACACAACCATGATACACGATTTACACGCAACGAAGGATTGATAGTCCCAAGACAGTGGCGGTACTTCCCTAGAAGCCCAAAAGCCCGGCTTGCCTAACAACTCCAAATAAAAATGAATAAATCTAGACCAAATGATTAAAAATACATAATTAATGTATGACTATTTTTAAATTATCGCGCGCTTACACGATTATTAAACACTATGCATGCCATTATATGGTGATGGTACTTATTGGTTATGTTTAATATCTGAAGATATTTTGTTATAGTGAACATTTTCTTTATTTCAAGGTGATGGCTATACCTTACAAAAGTTACATGTTAGCATATTTTTACAATGATTACAATACATTGTTTATATTTATAATACTTTCTGGGTGCTTACTATACTGGGAATAATATGAGGTGAAGAAATTATAGGTACATCATGTATTCACGAATGTGAAAAATAATGGGCTTGCCTTACTGGTAAACCCTAGGCACGCCACTGCAAGAATTAACAATAAATATGGGAGTCCAACACTGTTAACATTTTTAATTTGTTGCCGACGGATGTTAGAGGTCAAAATAAAATATGGAACAAAGGCAAAATAAAGGAATGGGTAAATGATCAAGAGTTAATTTTATGAAAATTGTAAAATGTTTATGTTCCTAATTTTTTTTTCTCTTTTTTGTGTCTATATTAGGTTAAAATCATTTAAAACAATAAAAAAATGTATTAAAAAAGGACTCCACCGACAAAACGCACAAGGTGGCTTGGTGGGTCTCTGCAAAAAAAAAATTCTACATATCGCTCACTCCTTTCAAGAACGTCATAAATCAAAAAACTTGATTTTTCAGAAGAGCGATTTTAAAGTTTAAAAATATAATACAATGTATTAAAAATAGATATCAAACCACTTATTGAACTTTTTACTGTGCAACAGATCTTGTTAGGAAAACCTAAAGGTTTTTTCTCCATTTCAAAAATATTTAGTATATTTAAAAAAATAATTAAACAATACCTTTTCTTCAAAATGCATAAACAACACTTTCTGCACTGTATCGGGTAAATATTAAGTTAAAAATATGCCTCTTTTGCTGGGATATAGTACATTTTCTGGGCACTGTGATGAAAATAAATGTATACAAATAAAAAATATTTATTTTTATTTTTATTGAAACTAATGATAGGTACAAGTTTAAGAGGTAATTTTCAAAAGCGAACAAATACGAATTTTTCAAACGCAACTACCATGCTTCATCACCTTCATCGACCCCCCAATACTTCATCAACTGCATCTCCATCTTCTATCATATAAAACGATAGATGCTTAATATTAAATTGAGACACCAATAATTATTGTTTAGAACATTTAAAGTGTGTCCAAATACTTGTAAACAAATCTGGATTATCTCCAATCAGGCGTTTTTTTTACATTTCAACATAGATGAAGAAGAATATGAGTCTGGGCATTTACAGGGCTTACGGCCGTCATAGGTTAGTTAAGTGATCACTTTACACACGTGTAACTTTCACCTATACTACCCATGATCGACAATTAACATACTCGGCTGTCCAAACTCAAAACACAGTAAGGGACATTTTTTTTGTAGTACGTTTTTTTTTGCATTTTTGGACTAAGTAGATTCTACTTAGTCCAAAAATGCAAAAAAAATGTCCCTTACTGTGTTTTAAGTTTGGACAGCCGTACTGTGTTACGAGACTGCTTAATATATCTAGAAGTTTAAAAAATTGAGTAGTGTGGTTGTCAATCATGGATAGAATTGGTGGATGTTACACGTGTGTAAAGTGATCACTTAACCAAGCCTGTAAATATCATAAGCCCTGAAAATATCCAGATTTCTTTTTCATTTATTGTTTCGGCAGACATTTTTAATTTAAAATTTACTTAGTAAATATCACTATTTCTTGAAATCTACTGTGACACGTGTTTCGATGCATCATTCTCAAACATTTGATGCTTATTCTAAATTTTAGAGTTAGGTCCTGGAGACATTGAAGGTTGAAGAGGGTGTATATATTCTTCTTCAACTATGTTGAGATGTCAAAATAATATGACCAATAATAATGTTTTTATCTCAAATTTATTATACTGACACCAAAGTGGAATGGATGGAAAGATTGATAAAGACATAGAAAGGAGAGTGAATGCTGGGAACAGAGTAGGTAAATGGTGCACTAAAATCAGTTTTAGCAAATAAAAATCTATCAGCGGAAGCTAAACTGGCAGTGCACAACGGAGTTTTGGTTCAAACCCTTATGTACGGAAGCGAAGCATGGAGTTGTCAAAAGAAGGATGAAAGCAGACGGAATGCAGTCGAAATGCAATCCCTCAGACGAATGTGTGGCAAAACGATGTTTGATAGATGTTCGAATGATGAAATAAGGAAATAATGCAAGGCTGAGATAAGTATTATCGATAAAATTAAGAAAGGTGTGTTGAGATGGTTTGGACATGTGGAACGTATGAGTGAGAAAAGAACGGTTAAACAATTTTTATGTTACGAAAGTAGTTGGAAAAAGAAGCAGAGGAAGACCGAGGAAAACCTGGCATAATCAGGTATGTCAAATACTTGAAAGCGGCCGGGTCAGGAGTCGTAATAATCGTCGGTTATGCATGAGGAGATGCATGAATGAAGAAGAGGCGAAGAATGTTTGTAAAGACAGAGTGGTGTGGCGTTCTATCCTCTCTGCCTTCCCCTGCGGGGAAGCGGCGTGATAGTTAGTTAGTTAGTTGGTTTATTATACTGATATTCCTAACAGTCCTTACCTCTGTATTATCTCCTTTTTCAAGATATTTGCGTCCCATGAGAGACCCTTCTTCCACATGTCGTGACCCCATGTAGTCCTCTTTAAGAGCCCATAAATTACCTTTTTGAACCCATAAGGCCTAAGGACATGTTGACACTTGAAAGTGAAACAAAAGCTCGCGATGATATGGCGCCACTGAAAGTATTAAACCATTTTTTGCAGCTTTCAGAAAAAGCTCGTCAAAGACGCGTCCATTGTCGTGAGAAACTTTGAATTTCCAAATGATCCGTGAAGTAACGTGTAAAATATATTATATTTTTAATGTCCTGTTTTATATATGTTCGTAGAAAAGTCGTTAAATTAAGTATCAACTAAATATTCAAATTGTTGGGTAATATATCTAAAATAAAACAAGGTTCGTTGGATTGAATTCTACATTTATGTATTTTTGGATTCTATGTTTATATTTGAATTCTTTATTTATTGTTTGATAATGTCTTAAGAAGACGAAACCCGTCACGTATTAGCATATACATAAATAAATGTAGAATTCAATCCAACAAACCTTGTTTTATTTTGGATATATTACCCAACAATTCAATATGGAATTCTACCAACTGTCTGCAGTTACAATAAATAAATATTCAAATATTGTGATTTTTTTAAGCTTTACAACTTGAAAACTTTTCTTATAAAAATAATTTATTAAAGAAAAAATATTCGAAAATAAAAAGTAAAAAGTTCAATAATTGGTGTGTTAATATACAGTATATTTTGTATATTAAAAGATTTGTTAACTTTGTGGTATGGTAATATAACCGCATCCGTGGTGTAATGGTCACCGTGTTTAGCTACGTGTTAGAAGTCCTGGGTTCGATTCTCAAGGGGGGGGGGGTCAAATAAATATAAGTGATTTTATCGCTCTAATATTTATTTAATATGACCCTGTACTGGGACCTGAAGCGGAGGGCTGATCACCTTTCTTTCGTGTGTTAACGATCAAGATAACACTGCGTTTATGTGACACAATATAATTATTATCTGTCTGTTGAAAAATAATATTCAAGAGCCTTAGCCCTGTATAAATAAAGTAATTCTGAAACCGGATACAGGCCCTAGAGATTTCAGGACAAAACGTCATTTCCGTGTCATGGACCAACTGCCCCGCCATCTGCTGTCCGCTATCGTAACTAATAACCAATAATACATATTATCCATTATAGCTACATACTACTACTACTGCTACTACCATCACGCCGTTTCTCCGCAGGGGTAGGCAGAGAGGATGAAACTCCACACTTTTAACATACATTGAGTTATGCGTCCTAACATACGCTGATCGCATCCTTCACATCGATACATCTAGTCATACATGCCCTCCGATTGCGCAGACTCTTGACACCACCACATTTTAGGTACCTACTGATTGATCTGGTCTTGCCAAGACTTTTTCGGCCGTCTTCGTTCCGTTTTCCCGCTCACATTCGCCACATATATGTACCTTTTTAGTCATTCTCTCGTTATCCATTGCTCTACATGTCCATACCACCTTAAAGAAATCTCTATTGTTACGATTGGAAATATAGCATAAATAGCCTAGGAGTGTATGTCAGGACAGAAGAGTGTGGTGTTCCATCCACTTTGCAGAGTGAACATTGTTGAAATGCGCTCCCACAGAAGAATGTGTGGAAAATCATTATATGACCGAATTAAAAACGAAAATATAAGAATGAAATGTAATGCTGAACTAGGGATAATTGAAAAGATTAGGAAGTGTTCTTTAAGGTGGTATGGATATGTGGAGCGAATGGATATCGAGAGAATGGCTAAAAATATATGTGCGGTTAATGTGAGCGGGAGAACAGAACGTACACGGCCGATCAGATCAATTAGAAACTAAAATCTGGTAGTGTTAAAAGTCTACATAATCGGAGGGCATGTATAACTAGATGTATGGATGTGAAGGAAGCTAGAAGTGTATGTCAGGACAGAAGAGTGTGGCGTTCCATCCTCTCTACCTACCACTGCAGGAGAACGGCATAATAGTAGTAGTAAGGGGCGTGCATTCCATATAGCCAGAAAAGCGGTGCCTATCCTTACTTACCCGCGTGACATATCGCTCACTCCTTTCAACAACGTCATATATCAAAAATCGTAAATTCTCAGTTGTGCATGTTTTCGGAATGCCCAGAAAACGTACTTTGTTCGAGCAAAAGAGACATTTTTTAACATAATTTTTACCCGCTACAGGGCATAAAGTGTTGTTTTTGCATTTTGACGAAAAGGTATTAATTATTTTTTTTAATATCCTAAATATTTTGCAAATGGAGAAAAAACATTCAGGTTTTACCTAAAAAGATCTGTTGCACAGTAAAAAGTTCAATAAGTGGCTTGATATTTATTTTTAATACATTTCATTATATTTTTAAACTTTAAAAGCAATGTTCTGAAAAATCAAGTTTTGTTGATTTAGGACGTTGTTGAAAGGAGTGAGCGATATAGAAAACGCAACTAGTACCTAACTACCCTATCTTACTATGTAGTAACTTGATTATCTTACTACCTACCTCTACTGCCTACTCTAGTAAGTATTACATAGGTAACCTCACTACCTACCAATAACCTTGTTCATGATTAAAGAAAACACTTCGTTTTTTACCACCTGAGTTTTATTATAGACTACATGTTTCAGAAGTTAAACTTCCATCATTCAGGTCTGTATATTAACTATTATACAGACCTGAATGATGGAAGTTTAACTTAACGTTTTGTTTAATCATTGTAACATGTCTTACCACAAAGTTAATGCCGAAACAATAAATAAAACCTTGTTCATAATAAGCGAGGTAAATAATAAATGCAATTCCCATCTAAGAAATAAATTTAAAAAAACTACTTAGGTACCTATATTGCCTACCGTTATTGATTCTCTGTGCACGCCACTGGTAGATATATAGCTATTGAATAAAAATCGGGGTACGTTGAAATCCGCCCCTAAAATCAAGCGCAAATAATGAAAAAGTAGGTAAGTACCTAATAAATCCAGATGAGATCAGATAAAATTATAATACCTTACAAATTATCATTGTATAGTCCCACGGCTACCGTTTATCCCGAACGAGGTCTCGAACAGGCATTCCTGTTTCAATAAGAGCGTCCGGCCGTGAGTAAGTTTTAAACCACCGCTTGTCACTTTGGCGCGAATCACGCGTGTTAAACCTATTGAAACACGTTTTTACAACTGTGAAACTATGGCATCGAATGGTACGGATTAGTTTTAAGCGGGGAAATAGGTGATAGATTGTCGCCGTATAAAGAGGTATGTAGTTTTTTTTGACATTTTGTTCAACGCGTATGATAAAAGAATTGAGTAATTCATACAACACAGAGAATTTGTTTGAACTTGCCGTTAAAGACATATGGATGTCTTTAAAAATATAAATGGCTCAATGCTCGATTGAAAATAAATTTAAAAAAGTGAATATAAAATTTATATTCATTATTGGTTTGGCATCAACCTTGTGGAATAATAATTTGATTATTTAAAATAAAAAAAAACTTGTGTACAACATTTTGATCGTGTCCAAATACTTGTTCACAAATCTGGATTATCTCCAATTATAGGAGTATTTTTCATATTATTTTTTGACAAAAATAAAAAACAAAAAAAGCTTATTTTCATCTCACCAATAGATGTCTCTAGTTTAGTTCTAGTGATTCAAGAACAATGTTTCAAAATTGGTACATATATTTATATATATACATATATATATAGAGCTTCCAAGAATTTGAGTAGTGTGGTTATCAATAATGGGTAGAATTGGTGAATGTTACACGCGTGTAAAGTGATGGTCGTCAACCCCGTAAATGCCCAGACTTCCATATTCTTCTTCATCTTTGATGACATGTCAAGAAAAAAAAAAGTATTATATATATATATATATATATATATATATATATATATATATATATATATATATATATATATATATATATATATATATATATATATATATATATATATATATTTATATATATATATATAAATATTACATATTATTATTATATATTATAATTATCCAAAATTATAATTATTTAATACAAGACCTTATCAAGTTTGTTACGCAATCAGGCTACTAAATCACCCCCCGCGGACACGGAAGTGTGGTATTCGGCCGCAGGAGCCAGGGGGTAGCTGCCGTGGTCGAGGGCAGGTCTAAGGGTTGGCATTTATTGCTTTTCCAGGAGACAATTGGACAGTGTCCTCTCCCTAGACTATTTATGTCACTTCAAACCTCAGACTGGCGACAGACGGACGACGAACGAAGCTCGTACAACCAAAACACGACAAGTCAAAAAATTAAAATAATTTTAAATTATTTATACTTAAATATGGACCAAAGGCAAAATAAATGAATGGGTAAACGAGCAAGAGTTTTATTATTTATTGCTTCGGCATCAACTTTGTAGAATGTCAAATTGTTTTTTTTTTTTATTTAACACGTATTGTTACATAATTACTTATCGAAACTAGTCGCGTGTAATGAAACAACTTTTTTGTGCTATTACACAAGTGTTTAATTTTTCTAAAGATATAAAGTTAATACTACGACAATTGCAAAAAAAAATATATTCTTTTTTTGTTTTTTTTTTTTTTTGTTTTATCTGCCTCCGTAGTGTAATGGTCAGCACGCTCGGCTACCGTTCTGGAGGTCCTGGGTTCGATTCCCAAGGGGGGTAAAATAAATATGAGTGATTTTTTCACTGTCATATTTATTCAATATTACCCTGGACTGGTACCTGAAGCGGAGGACTGATCACCTTTCCTTCATGTGTAAACGATCAAGATAACACTGCGTTTATATGACGCAGTGCCCTATGCACCATTGGGGTGCGGATAAGGGTTTTATTATTATTATTTATTAAAAAAACCTATGTAAAAAGAACTCGACCTACAAGAAACATAAGGTGGCTTTTGGTGGGTCTCTGCAAAAAAACATGTTAATTACACTTATGAATTACGGACAATGAATGGACAGATTTATGAACGACGGATCACAGAACAAACAAGGAAGAAGAAGACTAGTATGGCTCCAGAGCATCTTGAAGAGCTGTGTATTCCAAACGAATTCGTTGAAAAACGTCTTGAACTTCGATCGGCTACAACAACTACCATGGGGAAAGTGATCTTACCAGGTAGCAACCAGGTAGCAACCAACTAAATTCGGTGAGCGTATCTTTGCTGTTGCAGGAACGATGACGTGGAATTCTCTTCCACCAGTGATTAGAAATAGTGAGAGTGAAATAATCTTTAGAAAATACCCAAAATGCATTTGTTTGCTAAATCATTTCAATTATCTTCTTTTCTCCAATCCCAGTGAAGGGCCCTTGAGATAGTATTATACGTTTTTTTTTATCATTATCAGCACCCGATAGTGCATAGGGCACTGCATCGTAGTGACGCAGTGTTATCTTGATCGTTAATTGCACGAAGGCAAGGTGATCATCCCTTCGCTTCTTGTACCAGTAAACGATGATAATACATAAACATGAGAGTGAAAATCATCCGTATTTATTTTGAGTCCTCTTAAAATCGAATCCGTAATATCACACATGATAAAAATAGTGAAGGACATTGGTAACATAAACCAAAGTAGGACACAAAATGCCGAAACCCCTCTAGTTGAGCGGAAGGTCTGCTGAGGACAGTCAGCAGTCCGCCTTCTCCTGAGGAGTGCAACGTGGTTTCCTCCCAGCAATGAGCAAATGCTGAGAAGTTCCTGTTTTGCCCACACTAGATTATCCCTCCTGTTCCCAACACAGATACCAATAAAAACGTATTTAAGTAGCTAGAAGAAACAAAAATCCACTAAATGATCTATAAACCTTGTACATAATAAGCAAGGTAAGTAAAAAATACCCACCAAAAAAAAATCGAATCCGGGACCTCCAGTACTGTAGCCAAACGCGCTAACCACTACACAACGGAGGTGGATTCTACGAAAATGGCGATTTATAAATGATAGTAATTTATTAGCATTTTTTATTATTATTTATGATGAAACTCCAAAAATGGATTTGGCCAGTTTCGTCCGCCACTCATTCAATTTAGATATGTTTTGTGAATGGTCATTTTTTTGTGTAGGTACCAGACATTTTTTTGCCCGACTGCGAAGTGAGACATGTTTTCCAACTACATCATTCTGCTTGACATTTCAACAAATTTCGACATTAATTAGGGCTAAATTAGATGACAGCTTGACGTATCGCTCACCACTAGTGTGCCATGAAGATAAAATAATTATCTTCATACTCCTATTTACTTTTAACTAACTAACTAACTAACCATCACGCCGCTTCCCCGAAGCCGATTGCGCCGGGTTTTCCTCGGTCTTCCTCGGTCTTCCTCTGCGTCTTTTTCCAACTACATTCGCCTCATAAATTTGCTTTACCGTTCTTTCCTCACTCATACGTTCCACATGTCCAAACCATCTCAGCACACCTTTCTTAATTTTATCGATAATACTTATCTCATCCTTGCATTCTTTCCTTATTTCATCATTCGAACATCTATCAAACATCGTTTTGCTACACATTCGTCTGAGGTATCGCATTTCGACTGCATTCAGTCTGCTTTCATCCTTCTTTTGCCAACTCCATGCATCGCTTTCATAAATAAGGGTTGGAACCAGAACTCTGTTTGCTGAAACTGATTTTAGTGCACTATTCACTCTGTTCCCGGCATTTTTTATTATTTTTTTAATTACCTAACGTCCAAGTGACTCTGAAATCTAGCTACGGCTTATGCAACACCGCTTATCATGTCCCTACTCAGGCTTCAACTTTATAAGTTTCATAGCCCATGCCTACTCGTGAGTGGATTTACTCTTTATGTTTAAAGTTACCTACTATAATTTCATGTAATTCATGACTGAAAATTCTAGGCAAAAACACTCGCTCCATACTCCTAGTCAGGATTTTATGGGTAGTAGACACGAATCACTCATTGTTGGTTGGTTAGTTAGCTAAGCAGAGGGAATAGTTTTCGCCTCTTCTACATTCGTGCGTCTCATACATACCCGCCGATTATTCCAACTCCTTATCTTACTACGCCCAAGTATTTTAAATACTCAATCAAGTCAAGATTCAAATATATTGATAAGTATATCCTAACTAACTAACCATTACGCCGCTTCCCCGTAAGGGTAGGCAGAGAGAATAAATCGTCACACCACTCTGTGTCTGTGCATTCCATTCCTCGCCACTTCCTCATTTCTTCCTCTCCTAATCGATAAAAAATGAGTGAGGAAAGAACGGTAAACGGAATGTAGTCGAAAATGGACAGAAGAAGACCGTGAGAAATTTGGCATGATCAAATAATCAGGAAATACATAAGTGTTGTAGATGTGAATAATGTTTGCAAAGAGAAGTGTGGCGTCCTTTTGTGTCTGCCTACCCCTTCGGTGAAGCTGAGTGATAGTTACTTAGTTAGTTTGTCAGTTATCTGTAAGGGTAGGCAAAGAGAATAGAACGCCACATCACTCTGTCTTTGCAAGCATTCCTCGATTCTTCCTCATTCATGTATCTCCTAATACCCGCCTAATTTTCCGATCGCTTTCAAGTATTTGACCTGCTGGATCATGTCATGTTTTCCTCGATCTTCCTCTGCTCCGTCCTCCAACTAAATTCACAACTACTTTAATTTGGTATTGAAAAATAATATACCTAAGTATATGGCAGTAAAATTGATTTGGAGATATATGGAAGCATCCCTCTTAATATATGTCTCCTGCGTTAGGAATGCAAGTAGGATTTCGGGATTTTTTTCGATAATCCTAATCGCATATCGCGTCCACCGTAGGCAAGGCGAGGAGGGGGGGGTGAGGAATACAAAAACTGTCCGTCCGACAGCCCTGAATGGCTTAGTGTCATAACATGACACCGCAGCCGTCCTGAGGCATAAATAACGCCATGCTTCTGCATGCAGGGCTACCACAACTATGTATCTACAAAACAGCATTTAAAAACAAAGTCATATTGCAATCAAGGTCTTTCAAACTACCGCGGAATGCTCTTCCAACAATAGTAAGAAATAGTAGAACTAAAAACGCATTTATTGGCTCAATAATTTATACTATTTCCTTTTCCCTATTATTTTTTGACACACTCAAAATGTTATAAATAAATTTTCTGGTCAAATTATAAGCTTAAATAATAAAAATGAAAAGGGTATTTTCTGGCGTTTCTCATGTGTGTGATTAAAATCCAGGATTCGGACATCACATACTAATATAAGAGTTTCTGCTTTGTAAAAAGCTTCTTTACATCTCACCAATAGATGTGTCTAGTGAAGTTCTAGTGATTCAAGAACAAGGTGTAGGCGTCTGGCCACGCCATTTGGTGTTGTCAGGTTGACAACACTGAGCGGATTCAACAAAAGCGGCCAACCGAGGCGCGGCGAGCGAGATTCGCTGTATCGCTCGATTGCTAAAGGACGTATATTTTAGCTTCATATTTAACTCAAAGTTCCATAATCGATTAAATAAATTATAACAGTTAATATCGATAGTAATTAAAGTGTAAGAATTTATATCAATAAACAAACTGTAAGTACACATTCTTTAAATATCCTATTCTGGCATCCCCGCACAACACACACAAAGGGTCTTCCAAAAAGGTTTCTAAATTGGTTCATATATACAGAACTTCCAAGAATTTGAGTAATGTGGTTGTCAATAATGGGTAGAATTGGTGATGTACACGTGTGTAAAGTGATCACTTGAACCAGCCTATAACGGTCGTCAGCCCCATAAATGCCTAGACTTCCATATTCTTCTTCATCTTTGATGAGATGTCAAAAAATAATTATATATCAACAGAAATAAATCCTCAGTTGTACAACTGCTATGGGCAAAGTGATTTTACCAGGTCGTTACCAGCGCACTAAATTTGGCGAGCGTCCCTTTGTTGTTGCGGGAACGATGGCGATGGCGCGGAATACTTTTCCACTTGCTATTCAAAATAGTGAGAGTGTGATGATCTTTATAAA
Source organism: Brachycentrus maculatus (assembly GCF_059751285.1). NCBI lineage: Eukaryota > Metazoa > Arthropoda > Insecta > Trichoptera > Brachycentridae > Brachycentrus > Brachycentrus maculatus. The sequence goes on along the minus strand of NW_028280962.1, from coordinate 938,251 downwards.
AAAACTAAAAACACATTTGTTTGCTTAGTTATTTCTACTATCTCCTTTTCCCCAATTCATTCACAGTGAAGCGCCCCTGAGGTAGTATTTTACGAAAATGACGCTGTACAAAATATCCAAATTTGTTATAATTATTATTATTACGTAGGAGTTCCAAAAAATTGAGCAGTGTTGTTATCAATCACGGGTGAATGTTGCACGTGTGTAAAATGATCACTTAACCAACCTATGCCAGGTCGTAAGCCGTGTACATACCCAGACTTCCATATTCTTCTTCATCTATGTTGAGATATGACATACATAAAAGTTTCAATCATTCAAACCCTTATCCACACCCCAATGGTGCATAGGGCACTGCATCATATAAACGGAGTGTTATCTTGATCATTAACACATGAAGGAAAGGTGATCAGCCCTCCGTTTCAGGTACCAGTCCAGGGTAGTATTAAATAAATATTAAAGTGAAAAAATCACTTAAATTTATTTGACCCCCCTTGGGAATCGAACCCGGGACCTCCAGAACGGTAGCCGAGCGTGCTGACCATTAGGCTACGGATGCTGACATAAAAGTAACTATTTTATATTTCATTTCATAGCGTTTGGCACAGCCCTGCTTCCATAAACGTCAAAAGATTAAACAGATCTTTGTTTTATGTCGTTCGCCCACTTGACGAGCTGGTCCGCTGGTCCACTGCGCAGGCGCCAGGACCAGTGGCGACTGGCGGCAGGCTGTAGCACCACCGCGCCGCCCGACGCGCATACCACGGCCGGCCGACACCGGCTCGGATTACCACTACCGACCCTGCTAATTACAACCACGCTGCAGAAAGAGGTCACTAAAAGCTCGATGGTAAATACAAGTATCAAGCTTATGGTTTTACCCTTTTATTCAAGGCAAGAAACTAGGGAGAAATGTTAATTGATATATAATAAAATACTATGTAGTATATTTACTCATTTTTATTTTATTTGACCAGTCACCGGGTTTTGTCGTAACGACATCATCAGACCAGACTGATTAGAACTATGTAGTATATTTACTCTCTTTTATTTTATTTGACCAGTCACCGGGTTTTGTCGTAACGACATCATCAGACCAGACTGATTAGAACTATGCAGTATATTTACTCACTTTTATTTTTTTTGACCAGTCACCGGGTTTGATCGTAACGACATCATCAGACCAGACTGATTAGAATTATTATAAATTACTTTTTTTTGCCTACCACCTAGTACCTACTGCTATTAAAAATCCATAAATTTTGACGTTATTTTTTTAATATTTCAAATGTTATCATTTTATTGTACACGATTCGTTCATTTACTCATGAATTACATGAAATTATAGTAACTTTAAAAATAAAGAGTAAATCCACTCACGAGTAGGCATAGGCTATGAAACTTAAAAATTGAAGCCTGAGTAGGGTCATGATAAGCGGTGTTGCATAAACCGTAGCTAGATTTTAGAGTCACTTGGACGTTAGGTAATTCATCAAAAAAATTTATGAAGTACTTAAAGTTGTCAAAATGCGATCCCTTAGACGAATGACCGGCAAAAAGGTGTATGATAGATATCCGAAGGGCAAATAAGGAAAGAATGCAAGTCTGGGATAAGCATTATCGAAGCAATTAATAACGGTTAAAATTAAGAGATCATCCAGACTTCCCCACATCGCACTGTACGGCCAACCCCATGGTAGACGACTCCCGGGCAGACCACCAAAGAGATGGGTCTATAGCTAGGAATCGATATCGCAGGAGGCTTATCCCTAAACCCGTAAAAACAGGCCACAAAGCCTACAACAAGATGAAGAAGAAGAAGAGGGAGAAAATTAATAAAGGTCATATTAATCGAATGAGTGAAGAAAGAACGATGCAGTTGGTAATAGAAGCAACGGAAGACTGAGAAAACTTGGCGTGATCAAATATTTCAAATACTTGGACGTGGTCAGGTCAGGTGTCAAATAATCAGCGGGCATGTATGAGGAGATGCATGAATGAGGAAGAAGCGATTGTTTACAATGACAGATTCGTGTGGCGTTCTATACTCTCTGCCTACCCCTGCAGAAAGCAGTGTGACGTTTAGTCAGTTGGTTATATTTTGACTGATTTACCCGCGTAAAGCATATAAACCTCAACATATCGTAAACAAAACAACTTGAATACTTATAATAATGTCAAAAAATAATAATATCATTGTTTTCATGAGTCACAACAGTCAAACAACAATATCGACTACCTGGGACGAAGGAGGGTGAGGATATATAAGGATGTAGTACAATAGAAAAATGCTTATTCAAATGTAAGGACTCTTCAGCCATTATTCCATCAATACAGTAAAACCTCGATATAACGGACAAAAAATTCGGTCTTACTAACCAACTAACAAACCATCACGCCGCTTATACGCAGGGATAGGCAGAGAGAGCATAGAACGCCACACCACTCTGTCTTTGCAAACATTCTTCGCCGTGCATCTCCTCATACATACCCGCCGATTATTACGACTCCTTACCTGACCGCTTTCAAGTATTTAGCATACCTGATCGTGTCATGTTTTTTTCGGTCTTCCTCTGCTCCTTTTTCCAATTACATTCGCCTCGTAAATTTGTTTTACCGTTCTTTCCTCACTCATTCGTTCTACATGTCCAAACCATCTCAACATACCTTTCTTAATTTTATCGATAAAGCTTACCTAAGCTTTGCATTCCTTCCTTATTTCACTATTCTAACATCTATCATACATCGTTTTGTCGCACATTCTTCTGAGAGATCGCATTTCAACTGTATTCAGTCTACTTTCATCCTTCTTTTACCAACTCAATGTTTCACTTCCATACATTACAGTTGGAACCAGGACTCCGTTGTGCACTGCCAATTTAGTTTATTTATATCTAAATACAATGTTCTCATTTTCAAGTATAAAATTTTTTAAACCTATTTTAACAGATTTTTGGCTTAAGCAATCACCTAAAATTAGTTCGTTATATCGAGGTTTTACTGTACACTCAAAATCGCCTCAATGACCTCATAGAGGTATTTTTTGACCTGAGGGTAATTAAGTATCCGGTTTAGTGCTAAAAACGTCCCTAACTTTCTAATTTCAATGGAAAAAACCTTCTAGAAGCATGGAGGGTAGGAGTCAAGCCAAGTTGTATCGTACTTCCGTTATTTTGTAAGTTTTACGTACCTACTCACCTTTATAAGCCGCAGGTAGGATATTCTCGGTAATAAAATGCAAAGCTAGGGTTTAAATTTTAAGTAAACAGTATATAATATTTTCAAAAAAAAATAGTTGCAATATCCTATCATAATTTATCGTATATTGACGTACCCTTGTACGTTTATAATATAGGTACAGATATTGCATTTCATAATATTATATATAAATATTTCATTAATTGATTCGGCAGTCACTTTGTGGTAAAATTTATCCATTTTTATTTAATGTTTTACTTAGTAAATACCACTATTTCTTAATAACAGTAGAGTTTAAGAAATAGTGGTATTTACCAAGTTAAATATTAATTAAAAATATAAATATTTCATTGCGTGATTCGACAGTCACTTTGGGGCAGGGTTTATTTTTCGGTGGAACGGCGTTCCGGCACCTTTATTGACGAATTTTTATTTTATTTTCATTTTTCAAAATCAATTAGGAAAAACAATATCTTCGCTTACGTAATTACAATCTATATTTATATAATTCGCCAAAATGATAAAATCTGGTATTGTATGAATATTTAAATGATATTTGAAGCATGGAGATGGAAAAGAAGTATGAAAGTAGACTGAATGCAGTAAAAATAACGCATTTTATAGACATCAAAAATTGAGGACATTAAAACGCTAACTAACTAACTAACCATCACGCCGTTTCCCCGCAGGGGTAGGCAGAGAGAATAGAGCGCCACACCACTATGTCCTTGCAAACATTCTTCGCCTCTTCCAGTTAGTATATGTTATCAATGGTGGATCGATGCAATTAATTGACCAGTGAATTTTTCGAGCATTCCCACACACAAAAGCTTAAGATCTGTATATATTTTTTAATAATCCTTCTTCATTGGTCGTTCTGCAATTAATTTCATGATAAGATGGAGTTTGATACAAATTTGGCTGCATTTAAACGATAGCGTGCACTTATAATATGAATTCGGGATCGAATCCCGCGCAATTAGCTTATCTTTTCCCACAAACTGTGGATTTTCGTAAACATTGATAAAATTTTCGATTTACTATGAAAAATAATACGAAAAAGTAATAAATATTATCGTACGAATTCCTAAGGTAGGTTTCTTTATTGTTAAATCAATTTATTTTGTATTATTTGAATATGTATTTTGTAAATAAAAACAATCATTAAAAAAACAGAAGTAATGTATCGATTTCTCGTTCATTTTGTTCAGAAAACAAATAATAAAAGGCAGGACAAGAATACAAGCATGCCATTGTTGTCGCGCGTATAAACGCGTGAAGAGATTGGCACGTTGTTATTCGGTTTTCGCAAATGCGCTTTTGTGTGAAGCTTGTCACATTGCCGAATTCACGAGTGTGTATTGTTGCGCTTTTGGGTCGTATTAAACAGCTTTCCAAAGCACATTATGGGATTATTCCAATACGGGTGAATGCACTCGAAATATAGCCATAGATACCTTCAAAACCCGAAAAACATTGTATCATTTTTGTGTAAACTAGAAAGAAATTACAGACTCGTTTACCATACTTTGAATATGGCAACTTAAGGCACAACATACGATCAATCGCAGCTTAATTATCTTTAAACCAGGTAATATTTAACGTTATTGAATTTTTAGCTTAATTTTTGTTGTATTGTAGAATAAAATAACAATTATGTGATTTTTTTGGTTGTCAGTAATGGGTAAAATTAGTGAATGTTACACGTGTGTAAAGTGATCACTTAAACCTATATATATTCTTGATGTTAAAAAAAATAATATGAAAATGACTCCTGTAATTGGAGATAATCCAGATTTTGTAAACAAGTATTTGGACACACTCAAAATGTTGTAAATAAATTATCTGTTCAAATTATAAGCATAAATAAAAAAATGAAAAAAGATATTTTCAGGCGTTTCTCATGTGTGAGATTATAATCCAGGATTCGGACCTCACATGCTAATAAAAGAGTTTCTCCTAAATAAAAAGCTTCTTTTCATCTCACCAATAGATGACTCTATTGAAGTTCTAGTGATTCAAGAAAAATGTTTCAAAATTGGTTCATACATATAGAACCAAGAATTTGAGAAGTGTGGTTGTCAATATTGGGTAGAATTGGTAAATGTTACACGTGTGTAAAGTGATCACTTAAACCAGCCTATGACGGTCGTCATCCCCGTAAATGCATAGACTTTCATATTCTTCTTCATCTTTGATGAGATGTCAAAAGATAATATCAAAAAATAATATCCGTGATGACATTTTTTAAATAGCGCTATGAAATCTGCATTAAATTATTTTCGAGGAAAGGTACAGCTGTACTCGCTTTTCATTCAAGTCTCCGGCAAAACTACAGTAACCAGCATTTAAGTAAAAAAAATCAGCATTCAGATAAAACGTCATTTGATAATAGGTATGCTTTTTCAAAATACGTCACTATTATTATCTATGATTCAATTTACAAAAGTTCCCGTTCCTCAACCCCCCTCCCCTCAATTTATTACCCTATCAATCTCGACATATACAAAATAATTTTTTTTTGGGCTGGTAATTTTTACTATTTAGTTTTCCTAAAAGGTTTAGGGAATGATGCATTAATTGTATTGATTTTTTTTATATCTCAAAGTACCGCTACTAATGCACTTCGAATGCGCACAACAGTGCGCAGATGATAGATAAAACATAACGCTGACTCCTTTCAACAACGTCATATGTAAAAAAACTGAATTTTTCAGGAGATCGTTTTGAATGTTTAAAAATATAACAAAATGTATTAAAAATAATTATCAAGCCCCTAATTGAACTTTTTACTGTGCAACAGATCTCTTTAGGTAAAACCTTAAGGTTTTTTCTCAATTAGAAAAATATTAAGTATATTTAAAAAAATAATTAAACAATACCCTTTCCTTCAAAATGCAAAATCAACACTTTCTGCCCTGTAGCGGGTAAATATAAAGTTAAAAATATGCCGCTTTTGCTGGGGTATAGTACATTTTGTGGGCATTCCGACTTAACATGCACAACTAAAAATAGACGATTTTTGATATATGACGTTGTTGAAAGGAGTGAGCGATATATCTCTTCTTCTAATCTACCTATGGCACATTCGCTTCTCCTCATTTCTCTCGCTTTTCTCCACAAAAGAGCCGCCCATGCTACAAGTGTCAAATCTCGAGAAGGCACATAAAACATTCGCGCTCGTATTTTATCAGATGAATAATCTACAAACGAAGCCCGAACTTAAAAGCATCGGTTTTTTTAGCTGTCCAAAGTGCGTGTTAATTTTTTTTGTTATAATAGAGATGTTTATATCGTAGGCATGATAATTCGGTTTTTGTATCAGTTTGTTTCTCTTTACAGTTTTGTGATTCCTAACTCCATATACCTACCCACTCACCTTGTTTCTTCACGTCACATACACACACACACACACATATATATATATATATATATATATATATATATATATATATATATATATATATATATATATATATATATATATATATATATATATATATATATATATATATATATATATATATATATATATAAGAGTTCTTTACGGTGGTATGGACATGTGGAGCGAATGGATAATGAGAGCATGACTAAGAAAATATATGTGGCGAATGTGAGAGGGAAAACAGAACGAGGACGACGAAAAAGAAAAGGCACGATCAGATCAATCAGAACCTAATATCTGGCGGAGTTAAAAGTCTACGTAATCGGATGGCATGTATGAATAGATTTATGAATGTGAAGGAGGCGAGGAGTGTATGTCAGGACAGAAGAATGTGGCGTTCCGTCCTGTCTACCTACCTCTGCGGGGAAACGGCGTGATAGTACTTAGTAGTAGTAGTAGTAAAAATAAATAAATATGTATGGAAGTCTAGGTATGACCTGTCATAGGTCAAACCCTAAACCGCACCCAGATGATGGAATGGTGTCGGAGAAATCATTCCATCATCTGGTAAAATGACTGTTTTAAAGCGTTAGTAGGGGAGAGTGCCCATGGATGGGACGTTTTTGATTTTGCCTCTCTAGTTTTTCTCCGTAAAATAAATCATAAAAAGTAAACGTGGTTTCTCTTTATTCAATCTTTTAGCTACAAATATGCTTTACTTTGTTTTCTAAAAAAATTAACTTAACTGGCTGAAAAATCGATTTCAAATAATGTACTAAAATGTCCCATTCATAAACACCCTCCCATGAGTGAAACACCAGTATACCATGAATGGAACATCAATTAAAATGCAAGATCGATGGAAAAATTATATTTTAAAACAAAAATAATTGGTAGGCATTTTCATATAATACGTAGACGCATGCAAAAGAAATTTTATTCAACATTTTTGGAAAAAAAAAGTTCAGATATCTTAATATTTCACAATTTTCATGGGCCACATAATTTACGTTTGAGCCATTGCATAACACTTCTCCTTCACTTATGTGACACTTATTATCCTCCTTTCATTTTGTTTTTGTCAGTGATACACCTTCTATTTCAACTGATATATCTGAACTGATATCTCTGTTATCACTCATTGAAATCTCTTCAATGAGTTTTTTTAAACTCTTTAGCGTTGGGCTTATTTTTTGGACTATCTATAGGTTTTCCTTTTCCATTCTTCAATGATTGTATTTTCAAAAACTTGTCCTTTTCTGGAGTGTCAGAGATTATACTTGATTTCCCTTTTCAAATTTTTTTCTGTACTGTAGAACATATTCTTCCAGCTGAATTTAAATACGTGGAAAGCATTTCTTCTTGCTTCAGAGTAAACTAACTAAAAAAACTAACGAACCATCACGCCGCTTCCCCGCAGTGGTAAGCAGAAAGAATAAAACGCCACACCACTCTGTCTTTGCAAACATTCTTCGCCTCTTCCACGTTCATGCATCTCCTTACACATACCCGCTTATTATTACTACTGCGATTCCTAACCTGACTAATTTTAAGTATTTGGCATTCCTGATCGTGGCATGTTTTTCATTCGCCTCATAAATTTATTTTACCGTCCTTTCCTCACTCATTCGTTCTACATGTCTAAACCATCTCAGCACACCTTTCTTAATTTCATCGATAATGCTTGTCTCAGCTTTGCATTCCTTCCTTATTTCACTATTCGAACATCTATCATAGATCGTTTTGATCTATCATTCTTCTGAGAGATCGCATTTTGACTGCATTCAGTCTACTTTTATCCTTCCTTTGCCAACTCCATGTTTCACTTCCATGCATTAGAGTTAGAACCAGGACTCCGTTGTGCCCTGCCAGTTTAGCTTCCGCTGATAGGCTCTGTTATTCCTATGCTAGGTGTATGTAAAAATATCTAATCACTAGAAATATCAGCCTTTACTTGTTTAACATGTCTATAAAGAGAAGATTTTCCTATTGCATATGTCTTTGCAACCGACCTAATATTTTGCTTTTTATTTAAAACCTCTTCTACAGCAGCTTCAATTTGAACGTTGGTTATGCGTGTTCTTGGCATTATAACCTAAAAACAATATAATGTTTACAATACGTGTAATACAAACGAGTACAAACGATTTTTAATGTAAATAAAATGTATTCGTCACGAATGGGACAAGTTTCCCTTTGAGTGGGACCGTCCCATTCATGATCACTGGACGCGTCCCATTCAAGGAAATGCGTGATTTTTAGAAAAATAGATAAATCGATACATTTATACTAAAGTAAATTTGATGAAACTTACTTTATAATATACGGAGAGAACCGACTAAAATAATTGTATATATCAATTGGAGCACTTATCATAACTTATATGTGCAAACATAATCAAATTACAGTATATAATTTACTTTTTGACCCAAAAAAATTGTAACACGTCTTACTCGCTTCACTGTCAGTCGAGAACTGTGGTTTGAGGATTAATCTGTCTAATATCGTAACGTTAATGTTGGGTATTTTATTATTTTTTTTTGTTACAATAGTTTGGGCTGGAGGACGATTGTCCCATTCATCCTCTGTCCCACTCATGGGCACTCTCCCCTACACAAAAATAACGCTATATCGTAAGGAGAGTGTTATATTCATTTCATTTCATTCATTCAAACCCTTATCCGCTCCCCAATGGTGCATAGGGCACTGCATCATATAAACGCAGTGTTATCTTATTCGTTAACACATGAAGTAAAACTAATCATCAGCTCTCCGCTTCAGGTCCAGGTTAATATTAAATAAATATTAGATTGAAAAAATCATACTTAATATTTATTTCATCCCCCCCCCCCTGGGTATCGAACTGGGGAACACCAGAACGGTAGCCAAGCATGCAGACCATTAGGCCACGGAGACGGACAGTTAATTAGTTATATTAAAAAATTAAATGAAAACAATTTGATTCTAGAATAAAGCTTAGGAAATCGTTCATGGTAGAACACCCATCTGATTATTCCATTTCTCTCCTTATTTATATCTTAGCGTGAACATAATTCTATATCCGGTATTTTTTTATACGTGTTAAGTACTTTATATTTTAGGTACCTACACAGCTAATACCTTCTTCTGTGCGCATAATTGAATTATAATCACTTAACTGTTTATTTTTTGTGTTTTTGAATGTAAATCTGAAAGCAGAACTCACTCATCAGCACTGTGAATTGTTAAGCATGTCTATTAACAGATTATAGAGATTAAAGGAATGATAAGAAGGTATTGTGTAGGAAAAAAATGTACAAATAATTGAAAAGAGAAATATTCTAGGCGTTTCTCGCGTTAAACTCATGAATTAGGTTGTCATGGGTATGCATTTGGATAAAATACATAGTTAAGGACTGATTATTCAAAATAACTTACTAATCATCACGCCACTATCCGCAGAGGTAGGCAGAGAGAATAGAATGCTACATTTTTTGTGTTAAAAAATAACTTTTAATTAACATTATAAATTTTATCTGCATTTGCAAAACTTTTCTTAATGCATACGGATGTAAATATTGATAATCCTATAGTAATAATAATAATAAATTTGGATAACTTATAGAGCGCCATTTTCGTAAAAAAAATACCTCAAGGGCGCTTCACTGTGAATGAATTGGGGATAATATTATGGTGGAAATGATTTAGCAAACAAATGTGTTTTTAGTCTTTTTCTAAAGATCATCTCACTCTCACTATTTCTAACCATTGGTGGAAGAGCATTCCACGCCGTCGGTCCTGCAACAGCAAAGGCACGCTCGCCAAATTTAGTGCGTTGGTTGCGAGCTAGTAAAATCACTTTGACTATTGCAGATGTTGTAGCCGATCGAAGCGTGAGACGTCTATCAACCAATTCATCTGGAATACACAGCTCCTTAAGATACTCTGGAGCCATATTGTGTATTGATTTATACATGAGTAGGCAGAGTTTATACTCAACCCTTTCGGGAAAGCGTAACCAGTGGAGTTTGTGAAGTAGTGGGGTGATGTGACTGAATTTAGAAATTCCAAAAATTAGTCTCGCTGCTGCGTTTAACACTGATTGCAGTCGAGTCATTTTATTGTTTGGTAGACCCGTGTACCTATATACCGTTACAATAATCGACTCTAGATATTACAAACGCAATACCTATAAATATTGAAAGTGGACATATCGTAAAAATGCAGAAAAAAATACCATAACAGTAATTTAATCCCATAGAAAGTGCCTGTATAAGTGTTCACAATAATAAAATGTAATGATCCACTCCAGAAAAATCCTCTTTACATTCAAGGGAGCTTTTTCCCATATTGGAAAAATAATAATCAACCATTTCGATATGAATGCATATGTACCTGTACCTGAGGTAGGTATATATAGACAGATGAAAAAGCATATAGGTAAGACACATTAAAAGACAAAGAAATAAGTAAATTTTTTTTCATTAATTGATTCGGCAGTCACTTTGTGGTAAAATCTATATATTTTTAATTTAAATTTTAGTAAGTAAATTCAGCATTTTGAATAAACATTTTGAAACAAAAGAAATTCAAGAAATATAAAAAAGAATGAACTCAAAATTAACACATATTTTCTTCTCGTTATCCATTTGCTCCACATGTCCATACCACCTTAAAGAAATCTTCCTAATCTTTTCAATTATTCCTTGTTCAGCCATACACTCCTTTCTTATATTTCGTTAATAATTCTGATATACAATGATTTTCCACACATTCGTCTGGGGGAGCGCAATCCAACATATTTATAAATTTAATTATTTATTTTTTTACAAAAATGTTGATAAAATTAGCATATAACCACTCAGCGATATTTTTATGTCTACCGGTAGACATTTTTGTAAAAAAAAAATAAGTAAAAATGACTAACCACAAAGTGTATGCTTTAAATATTAACAATATTGAGAATAATATAGAAATAATATATATATATATATATATATATATATATATATATATATATATATATATATATATATATATATATATATATATATATATACCGACAAGACACACAAGGTGACTTGGTGGGTCTCTGCAAAAAATTGTTTTAAATAGGTTTAAAATTGTGATTTAAATAAATGTAATTTATGTTATAAATATATATATATATATATATATATATATATATATATATATATATATATATATATATATATATATATATATATATATATATATATATATATATATATATATATATATATATATATATATATATATATATATATATATATATATATATATTTATATATATATATATGTATATATATATTTCATTATAAATGTTTATGTAGAGATATTTTTGGTTGTAGTTATTTTTTATTACACATACACATAAGATGTAAAATCATTGATATGTGGCTAGGTAGGAGCCACGTTATCAAACCACACCATCGTTTCACAGACAAGCACCTTTCACTAAGTAGTGGGTACAGCAAAGATTTCCCTCATAAATTCGAGATAGTGAGATCTACTCTAAACAGGCCCCGATTGTTTCAACGGATTTAGCAAGTCACCGTCGAGATGAGGGATTACTTATCGCAATAATAACAAAACGATCTAAAAAATGTATTTTATTATTTCAAATGTAGTCCCCTAACCTTAAGAACTGAACAGCGTAAGGGCGCTTGTCCACTACCCGAAATTCCGTATAATTCCGTGTAATTTTACCGTCCGGCACGTCAGTTAGCGTTTTAAAACAACGATTGGATTGGATTGGCTTGTGATTTTGTCCATCTTACTTCGGATCGGAGCTCTTGTTCGGTACGTGGTGCGTAAATTCGATCACGCAAAACTGTCGTAGTCGTTTTTATATTTCAAAACCGGACTGCCGGACGGTTAAATTCCGGGTAGTGGACAATCGTCCTAAGGCTGTGTATTAGGTACAGAGTTTATGTATTGTTTAAGGGCCTACTCTTAGATATACAATTCAATACGCTACCAGTTGCTCAAGGAACCACACGTGTGTCCTAGCACATTTTTTAAATATGCATATAAGAATTCGTTTCTTTTTTAAGATATACTTACAAATTTTGAAAAAATCGTATCATCATCTTTTTTAACTCCTTACCTTAAAGACATATATTTATTTCGAATAAGAACTTTTTTGTTTCGATGTAAAAACGTTGTTTTAAGAAACAACAAAAAAAAATAAGTGAACACTTTAATGATGATCGCACCCTAGCATTCTTTCAATATTTCACCATTCGAACATCTATCAAGCATCGTATTGCCCCACATTTGTTTAAGGGATCACAATTCGCCTGCATTCAATATACTTTTATCCTTCTTTTAACTCTGTGCCTTGCTTCTACACATTACAACTTAATTTTCACTATACCAACCCAACCATCAAGCAGAAAAAGCTGATGTACTTCGGACACAAGTATCGCCTTCTCCACCTAATCATACAAGGAAAGATTGAGGGGCGATTCTTCGCGGACAAGGACACCGAAGGACATCATGGCTGAAAAACCTACGTCAATGGTTTTGCAGAAGCACCAAATCTCTGTTCCGAGCTGCAGCATCTAAAGTGAAGATAGCCATGATGATCGCCGATCTTCGTTAGACGTGGCACAGAAAGATGAAGAAACCAACCCTCTTGACTAATTGAATTCATTGCTTAAAACACCGTTTTTGAATATAAGAAATAAGTTTTTCTTCGAAATAATTACATGGTTTTGAAATATAAAGAGGTTTTGAAAGGCTTACCTAACTTCTAAGAGTTAAAAAATATAAGATAATAGTTCAATATATTTAACCAAAAAAAAGAAAAAAATCTAATTGAATGACTAAGTAGTACCTACCAGCTTACCTTACTACCTAACTCTACTACCTACCCTAGTAAGTAGTACCAGCTTACCTTAATACCAACCTCTACTGCTTACCCTAGTAAGTAGGTAGTACCAGCTTACCTTACTACCTACCTCTACTGCCTACCCAAATTAATTCTCTGTGAACAACACTGCCTACATAAGTACATAACACCTCAAATTGTGATTTTTGTGCCTGAATTTTTTTTTATGATTTAGGGGTTTGTTTGCTTTCAGTTCGCGTCTATCTCACGCGTCGAATCGAGGATCAGAAAATAATTTTCCATCAAGATTGCCTCGAAGATTAAAGGTGTGTCTGTGCCGACATCCCCCCCCCCCCCGACGCCAATCTCCTAAGCGACCGGAGCACTTAACAAGGCCCATTCGGCGTATCTTAAAATACGATAGTATTATCAAACCGCGATATGTTAACAAACTGTTTTGCGATTCCTAAAATATCTCGCCGTTTATTATATTCTCATATTTCTTATATCTCCAGACTTTTTACTACTTTCCAGGTGAGTGGTACTTTTAACTTTATTTATACCTGTGTTATTCTTTATATATGCAAATACTAGTACCTACTACTACGACTACCACCACACCGTTTCTCCGCAGGGGTAGGCAGAATGGATAGATCGCCACAATCTTCTGTCCAGACATGCACTTCTAGCTTCACGATCTTCCATACATGCCCTCCAATTACGTAGATTTTTGACCCCACCAGATTTTAGGTTCTGATTGATCTAATCGTGTCTTTTGTGGGCATCCTCGTTCAGTTATCCCATTCACATTTCACAAATATATATATATATATATATATATATATATATATATATATATATATATATATATATATATATATATATATATATATATATATATATATATATATATATATTTATATGTATATATATGCCAAATACTTGAAAGTGGTCAGGTTAGGAGTCGTAACAATCGGCGGGTATGTATGAGGAGATGCATGAACGTGGAAGAGGCGAAGAATGTTTGCTAGTCTATTCTCTCTGCCTACCCCTGCGGGGAAGCGGCGTGATGGTTGGTTAATTTAGATTAATTTTAAAATACCTAGATTGTCTTCTTCATCCATGTTGAGATATGAAATTGAACATTATTTTTTTAATTTGAACATTACTCAAATTTCAGAAGTTGTAATTATCGTCACATATTTGTCTCACAATGTGGTTATCAATTGTATTGGAGGTCTTAATACAAAATACTGTACAAATTTCGAAATATGTACCTACATATTATTCTCGTAGTTAACTTACCTATGTAGTCAACTAGCTCGTATCAACTAATGGGCGCATGCCTACTACCTACGCTTGCCATCTGGGTTCAATATCTAAACGCTGAACGCGTGTTAGAGTGTTATCACAAAAAAACGCGGAGGTAGATAGGAAATAGGAACATACAACGTCTGTAAAACAAAAATACATCTTGGCTGTCCAAACTCAAAACACAGTAACGGACATTTTTTGTAGTAGGTTTTTTTTGCATTTCTGGACTAAGTACATTCAACTTAGTCCAAAAATGCAAAAAAAACGTACGACAAAAAAATTTCTCTTACTGTGTTTTAAGTTTGGACAGCCGATCTGGGATGACATATGTAGGTAGGTACTATATATATATATATATAAGAGACTTGTTTGAACTCAATATACACTATATATATATATATATATATATATATATATATATATATATATATATATATATATATATATATATATATATATATATATATATATATATATATATATATATATATTTATATATATATATATATATATATATATATATATATATATATATATATATATGTATATATATATATATATATATATATATATATATATATATATATATATATATATATATATATAAATATATATATATATATATATATATATATATATATATATATATATATATATATATATATATATATATATATATATATATATATATATATATATATATATATATATATATATATATATATATATATATGTATATTTAACATATTATTAGATTAAACCAGTCTGAGGATGTCGGTAACGACGAAACCCGGTCGCTGGTCAAATAAAAATAAAGTGGAAAAGCTAAAAATATTGGTTTTAATCTAATAATATATTAAAAATGCAATTCCATCACGATGTATAATATACATATTTACATATATATATATATATATATATATATATATATATATATATATATATATATATATATATATATATATATATATATATATATATATATATATATATATATATATATATATATATATATATATATATATATATATATATATATATATATATATACATATATATATATATATATATATATATATATATATATATATATATATATATATATATATATATATATATATATATATATATATATATATATATATATATATATATATATATATATATATATATATATATATATATATATATATATATATATATATATATATATATATATATATATATATATATATATATATATATATATATATATATATATATATATATATATATATATATACAGTATACACAGTTTTTTTTAATCCAAACTATTTTTTTGTTGTTTTTGTTTTTGTTGTTGAAGCCTTAAGAGGATATTGGCAAAGCTAGAACTCATTCACCGCCCAACCGCCGAAGAGGTGACACCTATTTCCAGGCCCGATTTTCTTAAATATTGTATTTTGGAATTTTTAGAATATATCGTAGTCATACAGGAGAAAGTGACCAAGTGCATTTATATGCAAAAACGTGATCATTGACTATTTGATATCTTACAAGCTTAATATTGCCCTGAAAAAATCCCAAAGCGATTTTAAACTTGGAAGTATAATACATTGACTTGTTAAAAATGACTAACTGCATTGATGTTTATTTTCTTGCCAAGCAAAAGTGACTAAATGGCCCTCCTGAACATATTACGTTCTGTTAGTTGGTCACTTTCTCCTGTACGACTCCGATATACAAAGAAAAATATATTTTTTCATTTATTTTTCAACTCCTTACCTTTCAATAACTCTTTTCTTTTAAAAACTATATAATTATTTAGATGATAAACTATTTTTTTCAATGCAAGAACGCTGTTTTTGGATTTTAATGTTACCTGGATTTAAAGAAAAATAATTTGATACTTAACTAATAGTTTTCTTTAAAAGCGAATGAAATTTCGCAACACAGTTTAAATTCTAGATTCTATGTCAATAAACGCAACAAAAATCAAGGTAGGTAAAAGTTAAATGTCCTATAAACCCTGGAAACGTTCGACAAATTCTCAGACTCGGTATCGATCACGCATGCCCTTTCGGAACCGCAATAAAACCACCGCGGACGCCCTTAATTCGTAATCTTTATACCCCGCCTGGTCGTGTGCGCAGGTCTTCTGGCGGCCATTTTGTTCCAAACAGCTGACAACGTTCCAGAACGGGGCGGGGCCTATTTCGAACCGGCCAATCGCAGAGCCCGCCCGAGGCGGGGCCCCCGCACGCAATTGGTCGCCGGCCCAAATTCAAACAAATTATTTTTCAGTGCGCCTCGAACCGTCGGGTCGGAGGTTTCTACGCGGGAGCTGGTCGCTTTTTTCCCCGATATTTGACGTTTTGCTACTTTTTTTTTAAATAAACATAAATTGTTTTTGTTTTTTGCGCGATGTTGTTGTATCGAATCGAGTGTATTTCGTAACTGCACAGTTTTCAAAGGTTTTATGTGATTTTTTATACGCAATAATAATAAATAAAGTGTTTTTTAAATCCTTGTTTTATAGTGAAAACAATTTCCATACTTAGGTTGGTTTATATAAAACATCTATATATTTTTGTTTATTGTTTCAACATAATTCCTACCTACCTGATATATTTATTAAAAAATATATATATTTTGGTTCTCAGTGCTGTATTCCAAAACAAAATTAGAGTCGTTTGAAATATAACATACTATAATATTTACATAATAAAGAAATTGTCAACGTTAAATTAAAAAAATGTTGTTTATGCGAACAGTATTACACTCACACACACACACACACATACTTCTTTGGACGCTCTCATGTGAATAAAATAACTGGTCAATTTATGAGTTTAAAAAATTTGAAATTCATATTTTCAGGCATGTAAAATAATTGTAAAATAATTAAGGAATAATCTTACATACAAGGGTCTCTGCTAAATAAAAAGTTTATTCAACCTATGTAGGTAATTACTATTGTTTTATGACAGCGATAACACTGCAGGCATTCATTGTAGCATCCTATGCATCAGTTTGTTCTGACAAAAGAAAACGGGGAGACGTCTGCTTATTCTAAATTTTATAATATATTTTGACATCTCAACATAGATGAAGAAGATTATGTAAGTCTACAGGGCCTATGACCTGCCATAGGCTGATTATGTGATCACTTTATACACGTGCTACATCCACCATTCTACCCATGATAACAACCATACTACTCAAACTTTTGGAACTCATATATAAATCATAAATCTCATGTCGCTTCATGTTTGAGTTCGCGGCAGCATCTATGGTAGATTTGAGAAAGTTGTTTTGTTAAAGCAGAAACCCTTTTTTGTAAATGTTTGCAAAATCTTTTACAGGATAATTTTACATACTGGCAGACGCCTGGAAACATGATATTCAATTTTATGAACCTCATAAAACACATTGGGGAGTAAAACCAGATTTTTGAACAAGTGTTTAGACACACTCAAAATGTTATGAATAACGATACATGTTACATATCAAGTTAAGAAACAGATAATACCAAATATATTCTTCTTCATCTATGTTTAGGCTTGTTGTTTAAGTTTTTACGTTTTTAATACATCGGTCAACTAGTCAGTGATGTTAGTTTCCCTTTCGTAGAGTGTGTGGTTAGACGATTGACTTCCATACTTATGTTGTCAATGTCATGGATTCAATTCCCAGGTTCGTCAATGTGAAATTGAGAATATTTTTTCTCAGAATATACTAAATTCAATTCAATTTATTTATTTATAATTTGCATACACATTACGGACTAAAATTTAAAGCGAATACATTTAACAAACATCGAAAATAGGTAAGAATACTATTGCTAAAGATGTAGAAGCATACCGCTTCGAAAAACCCCTCCAGACACATGAAACATAACATAACATTAACATAATTTGTATAGGTAAATTGATATAATTCACAATTAAAAAAAAAAAATTAAAACATATTATTTTTTTGACATCTCATCAAAGATGAAGAAGAATATGGAAGTCTGGGCACGGGGCTGACGACCGTGTAACATTCACCAATTCTACCCATTATTGACAACCACGCTACTCAAATTCTTGGAAGTTCTATATATATGGACCAATTTAGAAACCTTGTTCTTGAATCACTAGAACTTCACTAGATACATCTATTGGTGAGATGTAAAGAAGCTTTTTACTAAGCAGAAACTCTTATATTAGTATGTGAAGTCCAAATCATGGATTTTAATCACACACATGAGAAACGCCAGGCCAGATTTGACCAGATAATTTATTTAAATAAATTATCTGGTCCAATTTTTATAAATATAAAACAATTTTTGCAGAGACCCACCAAGCCACCTTGTGTGTCTTGTCAGTGGAGTCTTTTTTTAATACATTTTTTATTGTTTTTAATGATTTTAACCTTATATACATACAACAAAGAGAGAAAAGATCAATATCCAGCGTTATATTGTTCAGCATAGCGGTAGCTATGTTGTTCTAACCTGTGAAATATGGTAGTTCCAACTTACCATCATTTTCCCTTCATTCTTCATCTTGGTAATGTAATCCCATGATACCTTACACCATAATGATAGACTGACAAAATACTAGCACCACAAAAACGCTTATCCTCAATGGTGCATAGGGCACTGCATCAAATTAGTGTAATGCCAATTAAGAAAGATGTGTTGAAATGGTTTGGGCATGTGAATCGAATGAGTGAAGAAATGATAGTTGAACAAATATATCAGACGAATGTGGTTGGTAGTAGAAGAAGAGAAAGGCCAAAGGAAAACTTGGCTCGATCAAGTATTTCAAATGTTTGAATGTGGTCTGGTCAGGAGTCGGAATAATATGAGAAAATGTATGAATGTGGAAGGGGCGAAGATTGTGTGCAACGACAGATTGGTGTGTTGTAATTCTCTCTGCCTACCCCTGTGGGGAAGCAGCGTGATGATAACTTAGTTATTTAATTAGTTGATTTGGTCGTTTATTATATTACGCTTCGGGAAGAAGTCCAGGGTAATATTTTCAAAACGTTGGCGTGAATAAACACTTATTTATTTATTTTGACCATCATGGGAATCGACCCAAGGCCTCCAATACGGTAGGCAAATGTGCTTACCAACACACTATGAAGACGGCTGATAAAATAATCAGAATATATATATATATATATATATATATATATATATATATATATATATATATATATATATATATATATATATATATAATGTTAACGGGAATGTTAGCGGGAAAAGAAGCAGAGGAAGACCGAGAAAAACATGGCACGATCAGGTATGCCAAATACTTGAAAGTGGTCAGGTTAGGAGTCGTAACAATCGGCGGGTATGTATGGGGAGATGCATGAACGTGGAAGAGGCGAAGAATGTTTGCAAGGACAGAGTGGTGTGGCGCTCTATTCTCTCTGCCTACCCCTGCGGGGAAGCGGCGTGATGGTTAGTTAGTTAGTTAGTTAGTTATATATATATATATATATATATATATATATATATATATATATATATATATATATATATATATATATATATATATATATATATATATATATATGTATATAAAATGTAATGACGCACTCAAGTCTCTTCTACATGATACAACCAAAGTATTGGATTTGGCGTGTGTGCCTTTGACGTTGCTGGTCGATGGCATGAATGCTCTTTCTACAGCAGCTATCACCTGTACGAATGAGATGAGTTTTACGAGAAAAATAAAAAGTGAATTAAAATGTAAAAGTCATTTAAAAATTAAATACCACAATTAAGTGTAAAAGAGCTATTCATAATTGGACAACCTAATATTTACCCGCTACAGGACAGAAAGTGTTGTTTTTGCATTTTGAAGAAAAGGTATTGTTAAATTATCTTTTTAAATATACTCAATATTTTTCAAATGGAGAAAAAAATCAGGTTTTACCTAAAAAGATCTGTTGCACAGTATAAAGTTCAATAAGTGGCTTGGTATTTATTTTTAATACATTTTATTATATTTTAAACTATAAAAACGATCTCCTGAAAAATCAAGTTTTTTTTATAAGTATATGACGTTGTTGAAAGGAGTGAGCGATATAGATATAGCGTTTAATTTGAAGAACTCCATTTTAATTTGTACATAAAATATTAAAATCAAACCAAGATTTTCTGAGTCTACTAAATTTAGGTATGATAAGTGTTACTAAATCGTATTTTTTTGTTTAAAAAAAAAACATAAAATCAAAATTGTGATAATTTTTTAGCCTTGTTATGGTATTTTTAATCGATTGTCGGATTTTTACATTTAATATGTAAAAATGAAAATGGTATTTTCAGGCGTTTCTCATGTGTGTGATTATAATCCAGGATTCGGATCTCACATACTAATATAAGAGTTTCTGCTTAATAAAAAGCTTCTTTACATCTCACCAATAGATGTCTCTAGTGAAGTTCTAGTGATTCATGAACAAGGTTTCTAAATTGGTTCATATATATAGAACTTCCAAGAATTTGAGTAGTGTGGTTGTCAATAATGGGTAGAATTGGTGAATGTTACACGTGTGTAAAGTGATCACTTAAACCAGCCTATGACGGTCGTAAGCCCCGTAAATGCCCAGACTTCCATATTCTTCTTCATCTTTGATGAGATGTCAAAAAATAATAATATGTAAAGTTTACAGGTATTTTTTACCTACCAATACAATGATTGATTGTGTGTATTATACATATGACTCACATTGTGTTATATTGTGTCTAACAATACAATTAAATAAAATTCATACCGAATAAAATTATTTCACCGCCCTACACATATGAACGTACGTGATACGCGCGATTTTTCTTCACCATTCCGCGCTAACCCGTATGACCTACGCGCACGAGAAAAGATATCTGTTCCAAAAAAATTTAATGTGTACCGGATACACTGACAAATTTTTATTATATTTTTTTTAAGGTATGAAACCTGACAATATTTTGTGATATCAAACGTTGTGATTTTTTGCTTGTTTATAAGAAAAAAACCTGAAAATAACCCGAAGGTAGGGTGGTTAGAAAAAAACGACATATTTCTAGCAATTTAGGTTTATGAACAAAATAATATTTTTGTTCTTGTAAGAATCTTGTTGGACTTATTTTAAATGATTGTCTAACTAACTAACTAACTAACCATCATAACGCCGCTTCCCCACAGGGGCAGACAGAGAGAATCGAACGCCACACCACTCTGTCTTTGCAAACATTCTTTGCCTCTTCTACATTCATGCATCTCCTCATACATACCCGACGATTATTACGACTCCTGACCTGGCCGCTTTCAAGTATTTGACATACCTGATTGTGCCAAGTTTTCCTCGGTCGTCCTCTGCTTCTTTTTCCAACTACATTCGTCCCATAAATTTGTTTAACCGTTCTTTCTTCACTCATTCGTTCTACATGTCCAAACCATCTCAACACACCTTTCTTAATTTTATCGATAATGCTTATCTCAGCCTTACATTCTTTCCTTATTTCATCATTCGAACATCTATCAAACATCGTTTTGCCACACATTCGTCTGAGGGATCGCATTTCGACTGCATTCAGTCTGCTTTCATCCTTCTTTTGCAAACTCCATGCTTCGCTTCCATACATAAAGGTTGGAACCAGAACTCCATTGTGCACTGCCAGTTTAGATTCCGCTGATAGATTTTTATTTGCTAAAACTGATTTTAGTGCACCATTCACTCTGTTCCCAGCATTCACTCTCCTTTCTATATCTTTATCAATCTTTACATCCCAAGAAAACATACTACCCAAATATATGAAATCATCTACCTGTTCCTGATTCCTGTTTCCTGATTCCTGTTCCTATTCTGAATAAATATCTCAATTTTTTATTTCAATATTATCGTTGTCTAAACTTGATAGGAAACATCCATCATTTTTTTAAAGAAAGATGGAAGTCTGAGCATCCCAGTGCTTACGACCTGGCATTTGGCTGGTTTATATAGTCACTTTATACACATGTGTAACGTTCACCATTTTGCCGTTTATTGAGCATCCGTATTGCATCATTTTTTGAAAGGTGTTTGTATATATGCAATATTGTTAGATTCCTTTCTTATGTTAGGCGTAATTTAATAGATTTAGAATTGTGGCGTGGGTGACTGTGGTGCCTTCAGTTAAGATGTAGTATTGATATATCATCCGTAGGGTAAATAATCCAATGGCTGATATAAATATAATAAATAATAATACATTGTAATTATTTTAATACATTTATTTAGATACATTTATATAATTTTTAATTTGTAGTCAACTACTCATTCGTGGCCAAACATTTTGTCTACTAGCCCAAAGATTCATTTAAAAAGCATAGCAAACGTAATATTTTCATAAATATTTATTTTTTCACTAACTCCGTTTATACGAAATATCAAAATACTACAGTCGTTTTTAACAAAATTTTAGATAACAGTGAATTTAATTTCGATAACATCGAAACGCAGTATTTTCATAAATATTTCCACAAACTCCATTTAAACATATTATAAACATAGTGTATAAATTACGAAATTTTACAGTGATTTAATACTTGCTTTTAAATTAATTTAATAATTTAAAAATCCTTGATTTTGACGACTCGTTATTTATTCATGTAATACATACTTATATATTTTTTTCACTTTTGTTTCACTTTTCACCGTTCCATGCACATGCATTAATTTGTATAGATATATTTAAAATACATATTTTTTTTAAATCTCATATAAACATCCGGCTCCGTAGTGTAATGGTCAGCACGCTCGGCTACCGTTCTGGAGGTCCCGGGTTCGATTCCCAAGGGGGGTAAAATAAATATAAGTGATTTTTTCACTGTCATATTTACTCAATATTACCCTGGACTGGTACCTGAAGTGGAGGGCTGATCACCTTTCCTTCATAAGTAAACGATCAAGATAACACTGCGTTTATATGACGCAGTGCCCTATGCACCATTGGAGTGCGGATAAGGGTTTTATTATTAAAAATCCTTGATTTTGACGTCGACTGGTTATTTATTCATGTAATATTTTTTTTTTCACTTTTGTTTCACTTTTCACCGTTCTATGCACATGCATTAATTTTTATAGATATATTTAAAATATATGTTTTTAAAATCTCATATAAACATATAACCTGCACGTATGTAGGTATACATTATAATACAACATACACTATGGTATAAGTATGGAGCTAAATATATTAATTTTTAAATTAAGTTTCGCATACGGTGTTTGAAAGTGGTACGGAATGCATTGAAACGCGTGTCATAATAGATTTTAAGAAATAAAGGTATTAACCAAGTAAAAATTTAATTAAATACGTATAGATATTACCATATTATTTTTTGACATCTCATCAAAGATGAAGAAGAATGTGGAAGTCTAGGCATTTACGGGGCTTACGACCGTCATAGGCTGGTTTAAGTGATCACTTTACACACGTGTAACATTCACCAATTCTACCCATTATTGACAACCACACTACTCAAATTCTTGGAAGTTCTATATATATGAACCAATTTAGAAACCTTGTTCATGAATCACTAAAACTTCACTAGAGACATCTATTGGTGAGATGTAAACAAGTATTTGGACACACTCAAAATGTTGTAGATATTACCACATAGCGACTGCCGAATCAATTAATGAAATAATCATTTTAAGCCAGAAAAATATATGGAAAAAATAATAAAGTGTATAATAATATAATAATATAATAAAACCCTTATCCGCACCCCAATGGTGCATAGGGCACTGTGTCATATAAACGCAGTGTTATCTTGATCGTTTACACATGAAGGAAAGGTGATCAGCCCTCCGCTTCAGGTACCAGTCCATGGTAATATTGAATAAATATTACAGTGAAAAAATCACTTATATTTATTTCACCCCCCTTGGGAATCGAACCCGAGACCTCCAGAACGGTAGCCGAGCGTGCAGACCATTACACTACGGAGGCGGACAAATATAAAATATAAAATGAAAATAAATGTTAATACGAAATTGAATTCTAGCTACGGCTTATGCAACACTGTTTTTCATAGTCCTACTTAGGCTTCAACATTATACATAGATGTGAAATGCATCGAAACACGTGTCACGATAAACTGATTATTTTAAGAAATAATAGGTAGTCTTTAATAAGTAAAACTTAAATAAAAAATGGATAGATTTTAGAGATTAGCAAGGAAAGTGATTTATTGATGAATGTTAGCAAATCCAAAATCATGGTTTTTGAAAGAGATGAATGTAGATCTGAGTGTGAAATATTGGTAAATGGGGAGATTTTGGAACAGGTAGATGATTTCATATATTTGGGTAGTATGTTTTCTAGGGATGGAAAGATTGATAAAGACATAGATAGGAGAGTGAATGCTGGGAACAGAGTGAATGGTGCACTAAAATCAGTTTTAGCAAATAAAAATCTATCAGCGGAAGCTAAACTGGCAGTACACAATGGAGTTCTGGTTCCAACCCTTATGTTTGGAAGCGAAGCATGGAGTTGGCAAAAGAAGGATGAAAGCAGACTGAATGCAGTCGAAATGCGATCGCTCAGACGAATGTGTGGCAAAACGATATTTGATAGATGTTCGAATGATGAAATAAGGAAAGAATGTAAGGCTGAGATAAGCATTATCGATAAAATTAAGAAAGGTGTGTTGAGATGGTTTGGACATGTGGAGCGTATGAGTGAAGAAAGAACGGTTAAACAAATTTATGAGGCGAATGTAGTTGGAAAAAGAAGCAGAGGACGACCGAGGAAAACTTGACACAATCAGGTATGTCAAATACTTGAAAGCGGCCGGGTCAGGAGTCGTAATAATCGTCGGGTATGTATGAGGAGATGCATGAATGTAGAAGAGGCAAAGAATGTTTGCAAAGACCGAGTGGTTTGGCGTTCGATTCTCTCTTCCTACCCCTGCGGGGAAGCGGCGTGATGGTTAGTTAGTTAGTTAGATTTTTACTACAAAGTGACTGCCGGAACGATAAATAAAATTATTTAGTCTTACTCTAGATGCCTTTCTAGGAAGATCCATGACAATTCCCTGGTTACGGTCATTTTAAAATGAATGTGTCTTAAATTTGTGTACCAAAATAAACCAAATATGATGTCGTTATCCATACGAGTTTATATTTGATCTTACAAACCTAAAAATCAGAAAGAAATGATACTCAAACAAACTTGTCCATCAAAGCGAAATTTTTCATTTCCAGGCTTTCCGTAACTACTAATAGTCGTCTGCGGCCCAGGAACGCCATTCAAAAGTCCAGAAAAAGTTAGAGACGTCCTGCCGAAGGTCGCTGCAGGGGTAGGCAGTGAGTTTAGAGACGCCACGTGGACGGGAGAGGAACGTGAATGGTGATGGCCAGCGTAGCTAGCGCGGACCACCGCGCGGCTCTTGTCCAGCCCACACTCTTGGTCAACACGAGGCACCATATGGAGTGCGACATCCTACCGAGTGAGTACCTATCCATATTCATTTATTCTTAGCTCCGTGAGGACTTATCGTCTTTGTGGACTGTTGAATCAGCTCTCCTCGTTCTCAGGTTGTAGGTCCTTCTGTCATGGGTAACGTCACATAGGCTAGGAGCTTAGCCTTACGCTTAATGTCGTACAGAGTCTTTATTCTTATTATTCTTTCTAGGTCCATCAGAACTTATCGTCTTTGTGTACTGTTGGAGTCAGCTCTCCTCGTTCTCAGGTTGTAGGTCCTTCTGTCATGGGTAGCGTCACCTAGGCTAGGAGCTTTATAACATATCAACCTAATTTCTAATGTTTTACATGGAATCTTTCTTCTTTTTCTTCTTTTTTCTTCTTGTACTCTTTCTCCACGTTCTCAGGTTGTAGATCCTTCTGTCATAGGCAACGTCACCTAGGCTAAAAACTAACTAACTAACCATCACGCCGCTTCCCCGCAGGGGTAGGCAGAGAGAATAGAACGCCACACCACTCTGTCTTTGGAAACATTCTTCGCCTCTCCACGTTCATGCATCTCCTCATACATACCCACCGATTGTTACGACTCCTAACCTGACCACTTTCAAGTATTTGGCATACATGATCGTGCCATGTTTTTCTCTGTCTTCCTCTGCTTCTTTTTTTTTCTTTTCTTTTCTTTTTTTTTTGAGATATATATTAACCTTATGACTAATGTTTTACACAGGGTCTTTGTTCTCCTTTTTTTTCCTGGCTCCATTCCAACTAATCGTCTTTGTAGACTGTTGAATCAGCTCTCCTCGTCCTCAGGTTTTAGGTCCTTCTATCATGGACTACGTCACCCAGACCATGCCATCGAATCATGTTAATTTTCTGTAGCATCCATGAATTGTTTTGTCTTCCTCTAGATGTCTTTTGAGGAAGATCCATGGTCAACTTCACCTAGGCTAGGAGCTATATACAGTATTAACCTTATGACTAATGTTTACAGAGTTTTTGTTCTTCTTCTTCTTCCTGGCTCCATTACAACTTATCGTCTTTGTATACTGTTGGGGTCAGCTGAACAGTTTTATCTTATAAAACCTGTGATGTCATAAATGCTAAATAACTGCTCAATGGAGAAATCAAGAATTGTAAAACATATTTGGACACACTCAAAATATTGAAAACAATACTTTAAAAAATCACCTTCAAGTGCAAAATAAATCAAATTTCAAAAAAAAAATATAAATATTTATGTGCGCCATCTCGCCTCTACGACCATCTCTTCTAGATTTACCCTACATAAGTTTTTTTACTGCACTTTTTTCGGATGTTCGTGAATCGTGATTCAATTTTCTCAATGTATCCAAAATGCCAATTATTCAATCAAAAAGAATTAGTTTATTTTAAATATTGTACATATACTTACCTTCTTTGAAGGGTATTGGAGGAAACGTTACGAAATGTTTTGTAGGAAGGCCATTTAAATTTACCTGTCACTTACGTATACGAGTATGTAGAACTTCCAAGTTTTGTACACGTGTGGACATAAGTTTCTGACCACAATTTGCCATATAGAAATAAAATATAAGATGTAGGTACTAAGAAGAGATATATTTGATGATTTTATATGTGTATGTAAAACATAACTTTTTCTCGAATGATTGCTTTTTTTAATTTTCAAATTCAATAACACGAAACAATGTTTGTGCTTACAATATTTTACATATTTGTATAATTCGTTGAAATGATAAAATATGGTATTGTAATAAATTTTTAAATGAAATTTGACCATGTATATATTTTTTAATAAAAAGCTTGATATGAAGTGAGTTACGGGACCTTTTTTATGAAAAAAAAACTTTATAAATATTTACAGTATCGAACACGTTAATTGAAACAAATATTTTTTTCGTATTTTCAACACCCTCTAAAAAACATGTATTGGGGGTGTTCCTCGTACTATGGACCAGGTTTTTCAGAAACTGGGATGATGAATAGCGAGAAGTATTACCCAATTCTACTGGAAAAGATAGGTACTATCAGAGATACAAAAACTAAGGTCAAATGGTAGGAAATGGGATATTTCAGCAGGATTTAACCCCCTGCCACAAATCCAAAAAAAATATGAAAATTTTCACACAAAAACAATAAACTGTCTAAGACTGGTCAAGAATTTTGCCAGACATAA
Organism: Brachycentrus maculatus; assembly: GCF_059751285.1. Taxonomy (NCBI): domain Eukaryota; kingdom Metazoa; phylum Arthropoda; class Insecta; order Trichoptera; family Brachycentridae; genus Brachycentrus; species Brachycentrus maculatus. The sequence continues at coordinate 909,912 of NW_028280962.1, read as the reverse complement.
ACCTAATTGAAAATCTATCGGCAATCTGTAAAAATCGGCTATCCAAAATTGATTGATTGCACTACGGTGGAAAAACTCATTTTGTCCATAATTTAGGTATGGTTTCGAGACGAAAAATAATATATAACAGATCCCAAGAAAAGTAAAATCTTTGATTGAGCCCAAATGAGATCATATTAAATATTAATTTGTGATACAACTTATAAACAAAAGATATATATATATATATATATATATATATATATATATATATATATATATATATATATATATATATATATATATATATATATATATATATATATATATATATATATATATATATATATATATATATATATATATATATATATATATATATATATATATATATATATATATATATATATATATATATATATATATATATATATATATTTATGTATACATAAATATATATATATATTGTCCGTCTCTGTGGTGTAATGGTCAGCGTGTTTAGCTACCGTGCTGGAGATCGAACCCGGGCGATTCCCAGAGGGGTGAAAATAAAAAAAAATGAAAATAAGTAATGATCTAGATAACACTGCGTCAATTCGATCCAGTGCCCTATGCACCATTGGGTGCGGATAAGGGTTATAAGTATATATAATAATATACAAAAAAAATGTCCCTTACTGTGTTTTAAGTTTGGACAGCCGTATTATAAAAATGATTTTATTAATTAATTTGTAGTTACCATTAAACTTGGCTCCCAGCCCTATAGAGGTTAATTCACGCTACAATTCGAGTATATCTCGATTTTAATTTAATTTAAACAGAATGCGATGCAAGAAACGGCTCGCCGTTTATTTTTCGCGGTGTTATCTTCATTTTAACGGATGTCTGATTTAATCTTAACTGTTACCGATTTCCTTTACCAATTTGTTACGTGACGCAAGATACCCGGCCAGGGCTGAGCTAACGAGTGCGAGAGGGACAGTGGATGATTACGCAAACGTTTATTCATACATATATGTTTATATATTGCTGAAAACCATAATGCCTGCCTTCGTTTGATACTCATCAGGTATTTTTAAACGAGACAAAAATGTATTTTAGAATTCTTATTATGGGGTTTAACCCTAATTTATAATTCAGCTCGACGGCCACTGGTCATGAAGTCAGGTGAATTAAAAAAAATCATATTTATTTATAAATTAAATATTGATATATCGCTCACTCCTTTCAAGAACGTCATAAATCAAAAATCGTCAATTTTCAGTTGTGCATGTTTTCGGAATGCCCAGAAAATGTACTAAATCCCAGCAAAAGAGGCATATTTTTAACTTAATATTTACCCGCTACAGGACAGAAAATTTTGAAGAAAAGGTATTGTTAAATTATCTTTTTTAATGTATTAGATAAATATTTTTCGAATGGAGAAAAAACCTCCAGGTTTTACCTAAAAAGATGTGTTGCACAGTTAAAAGATAAATAAGTGGCTCGATATTTATTTTTAATACATTGTGTTATATTTTTAAACTTCAAAAACATTCTCCTAAAAAATCAAGTTTTTTTTATTTATGACGTTCTTGAAAGGAGTGAGCGATATGCATTAATTTTTAAATCAAACACAGATTTTTTGAGTCTACTAAGTTGTATTTTATTAACAAAAACACATAAAAAAATAATATTGTGACAATTGTTTCGCCTTTTCTAGTTTTGGCATTTTCAAACCATTGCACCCCCTATTAGCTACTGTTGTCTCCCATAAATTATTACTGCACGTGTAAGAATTGTATAGCTACATAAGGACCGTCAGTCCATTTGATCTTCACATTCGTTTGAAATTGCCATAACTAGGCGAAACAATTGTCACAATATTAATTTTTTATGTGTTTTTGTTAATAAAATACAACTTAGTAGACTCAAAAAATCTGTGTTTGATTTAAAAATTAATACATAAATTAAAATGGAGTTCTACAAATTAAACGCCAAATCAATAAATAAAATATTGATACTTACACTGAAAATGTTATGGAGGGCTTATCACCTTTCCTACATGTGTTAACGATCAAGATAACACTGCGTTTTTATGATGCAGTGCCCTATGTACCATCGGGTGCTGATGAGGGTTTAGAAGAAGAAAAATGTTATAAACAAAGTTATAAACAAAGATATATCATTATCTCATGACATAATAGGTATGAGTTCAGAACAGCCATCTATGTTGGATTGAGAATGCTTTTATTTAGCAGAGACCCTTTTATTTGGATTTTTCGTAATCCGTGTCAATTCGTACCTTTTTACGACGCAAAACTCGATACAAAGTAAAAATTCTTACTAGGAGTTCAGAAAGATCAGGGAGTAATAAATTCACGCGGAACGGACGTAAAGGCGACAAACAGACGAAATAAAAAAGGAAGAGAAAAAAAAACAAGGTGAAAAAAGGCGAGACGAGAGGTGTCGGTTTTGAAGAAGGTTAGTTCTGAAGGAAGAAGGAAGGCAGAGAGGGTAGAGAACCCAATTACCGAGGTATTTTTAGGATACGTTTCAATATTTAATTCACAATAATGTGTCCTTACCGAGTCTTCGCGTGTCACTATCTTGTTTGCAGGTAGGATAGTAAGGATAGGGAAAGTTAATGTGAAAAATAAACTTGGCACGATCTGGTATGCCAAATACTTGAAAGCGGTCAGGTTAGGAGTCGAAAAAATCGGCGGGTGTGTATGAGGAGATGCATGAACGTGGAAGAGGTGAGGAATGTTTGGAAAGACAGAAGGGTGTGGCGTTCTATTCTCTCTGTCTACCCCTGCGGGGAAGTGGCGTGATGGTTAGTTAGTTAGTTAGTTTTTTACATCACAAACACCCAGACCAATTGAAAAAAAATCTTTCTTGAATTCATTTTGCAATTGGCGGGAATCGAACACGCGACGCTAGTTTCGCAGTCGAGCGTCTACCCAACTACGCCACAGTGCCTGCCTAGGTGTTTATAAAAGTGGTATTATACAAAATGAACAATGGATGATAAGGAGAGTATATTAATATCTCCCTTACTTCTCCATAGATTTCAATAAGAATATCACCGATAGTTTTGTAATTTTTCATATTACTTTTTGACATCTCATCATAGATTAAGAAAAATAATATATAATCTGGATTATCTCCATTTACAGGAGTTATTTTCATATTATTATTAATATGAAAAATACTCCTATAATTGGAGATAATTCAGATTTTGAGAACAAGTATTTGGACACACTCAAAATGTTGTAAATAAATTATCTGGTCAAATCATAAGCTTAAAAATAAAAATGAAAATGATATTTTCTGGCGTTTCTCATTCCGTGATAATAATCCAGATTCGGACCTCCTATACTAAAAAATGATAAAAGAGTTTCTGCTCAATAAAAAGCTTCTTTTCATCTCATCAATAATAAGTGTCTTTAGTGAAGTTCTAGTGATTCAAGAACAATGTTTCGAAATTGGTTCATATATATAGAAATTCCAAGAATTTGAGTAGTGCGGTTGTCAATAATGGGTAGAATTGGTGAATGTTACACGTTAATTATCTTATTAAATCAAACATTTGAATATACCACTATGTTGCACGTGTGTAAAGTGATCACTCAAATCAGCCTATGATGGTCGTCAGCCCCGTAAATGCCCAGACTTCCATATTCTTCTTCATCTTTGATGAGATGTCAAAAAATAATATAAAATTTTCATATAAATTTATTAGCCAATAATAACAGATCATGAGAATGATCCGTTGATAAGGACGAAATTTTCGTGATTCATGTCGTTGTTGGTCACATTGCCTCGCGTAGTTTCCGTAGTAATGTGGCTGTGGCTGGAGAGGAGAGGTCGGCGCATGGTACACGGTGCGTGGTACATAGTAGGCGCCACGGACGGCCACAAAGTTGATCATGAACGGGTGGTGTCGGTGAAAGATTGGAATTTTCATTTACACCGTTGTCGGCTGTTGGAGCGGTGCCGGCGGGCGCCGTCCAAAGCCTTCCAGGGGTCGCGAAACTTTCAAATACACTAACCAAACATTTTCGACATCTCTATCTACATAGATCATGGTTAGATTAGCGCAGAGAACATCATAGTCCAACTCTAATGTATCGAAGTGAAACATGGAGTTGGCAAAAGAAGGATGAAAGTAGACTGAATGCAGTCGAAATGCGATCTCTCAGAAGAATGTGCGACAAAACCATGTATGATAGATGTTTGAATAGTGAAATAAGGAAAGAATACAAAGCTGAGATAAGCATTATCGATAATATTAAGAAAGGTGTGTTGACATGGTTTGGACATGTAGAACGAACGAGTGAGGAAAGAACGGTAAAACAAATTTATGAGGCTAATGTGATTGGGAAAAGGAGCAGAGGAAGACCGACAAAAACATGGCACGATCAGGTATGCCAAACACTTGAAAGTGGTCAGGTTAGGAGTTGTAATAATCGGCGGGTATGTATGAGGAGATGCATGAACGTGGAGGAGGCGAAGAATGTTTGCCAAGACAGAGTGGTGTTGCGTTCTATTCTCTCTGCCTACCCCTGTGGGAAGCGGCGTGACGGTTAGTTAGTTAACATCATAGTCTAAGCTTAACTCGAAGGTGCACAGTTTACACCCGCGCTGTGCCAAGCGGGTTTCCCGCAAAGTATCGGATTTACAAACTTGTATTCATTTAGATTGGCAGTGACAGGGACATTGAAAGTTTTTAAATGTAAATTAACAGTAAAATCGGGATACAATTTTTGTTGTTTCACATTTTCAATTGATCTTTCAGGACATCGTTTTTAAAGTTTAAAAAAATAATGAAATATATTGAAAATAAATATCAAGTCACTTATTGAACTTTTTACTGTGGAACAGATCTTTTTAGGTAAAACCTAAATGTTTTTTCTCCATTTGAAAAATATTAAGAATATTTATGAAAATAATTAAACAAGTCTTTTTAAAATTCAAAAACAACAGTTTCTGCCCTGCAGCAAGTAAATATTAAGTTTAAAATATGCCGCTTTTGCTGGGATATAGTACATTTTCAGGGCATTCCGAAAACATGACACAACGAAAATTCACGATTTTTGATACATGATGTTTTTGAAAGGAGTGAGCGATATCATAAGTAGGGTGAATACTCCGTTGCCTAATATAATAAAATAATGATAAATTAAAAATAAAATTGTTAGAAGTTGTTAAGGTGCGCGACCACTCATGTGTCAACTTCTTTTTTTACCCAGATTTGTCGTCGCTGGTAGGTAGAATATGAGTCTAAAAAAACGTGCTACGTAGAAGTCTTATTTCAGGTACCTACCTACCTACCTACCCACTGCGCAGGGACTCAAACATGGGAGGCCCAATGATCTCATCAATTATTTAGCCAATATTCAAACAATGGGAAAAGATAACATTTTTTATGACAATACTGTTTGTAGTATATTGTATTGTACCTACAGGTATGAATGAAGGCAAATTTTTGTTGAGTTTTTCCATTCTTATTTTTTGAGGGCTTGCATTCGGTAAATTATAATACAGTTATCATAATCCAAACAAATTTTTATCATAGTAAGTGGAAAAAAAAACAAAAAATTATCGGGGTTTGTTGTTGTTCTTAATGTCTCGTGGTATAATAGCTTTATCCAATTGGTCACGATGAATGCCAAATAAATCAGTTATTCTTTTAAAAACTTCAACTTGCTCACTCCTTTCAAGAACGTCATTAATAAAAAAACGTGATATTTCAGGAGAACGTTTTTAGAGTTTAAAAATATAACATAATGCATTAAAAATAAATATCAAGCCACTTATGTAACTTTTTACTGTGCAACAAATCTTTTTAGGTACAATCTGAAGATTTTTTCTCCATTTGAAAAATATTTAGTATATTTAAAAAAATAATTAAACAATACCTTTTCTTCAAAATGCAAAAACAACACTCTCTGCCCTGTAGTGGGTAAATATTAAGTTAAAAATATGCCTCTTTTGCTGGGATATAGTACATTTTCTGGGCATTCCGAAAACATGCACAACTGAAAATGACGATTTTTGATTTATGACGTTCTTGAAAGGAGTGAGCGATCTGTTATTTATTGTAACTGCAGACAGTTGGTAGAATTCCATATTGAATCGTTGGGTAATATATCCAAAATTAAACAAGGTTTATTGGATTGAATTACTACATTTATTTATGTATATCCTAATACGTGACGCCTTTCGTCTTCTTAGGACATTATCAAACACGTGTATATTATAATATGTGTTTAGATAATGTCCCAAGAAGACGGAACGCGTCACGTATTAACATATATATAAATGAATGTAGAATTCAATCTAACAAAAACCATGTTTTATTTTGGATATATTACCCAATAATTCAATATGGAATTCTACCAACTGTCTGCAGTTACAAAAAATACGATTTCGTATATTTGGGAAGTATGTTTTCTAGAAATGGAAAGATTGGTAATGATATAGAAAGGAGAGTGAATGGTGCACTGAAATCAGTTATATTATAATATTTTTTTATTTAAGTTTTAATTAGTAAATATCTACCACTTATCGACTGTGACACGATTTTAAGCAATGTGGCATTTACTAAGTAAAACTTAAATTAATAGATAGATTTTTACCGCAAAGTGACTACCAAATCAGTTAATAAAATAGAAGAATTAAATCCAATCGAAATGCGATCCCTCGGATGAATGTGCAGCATAAAGATGGATGATAGATGTTCGAATGGTAAAATAAGTAAAGATTGCAAGGCTTATTATAAGCATTATCGATAAAATTATAAAAGGTGTGTTGAGATGGTTTGGTCATGTGGAACGAATGACAGAGGAAAGATCGGCGAAACAAAATTATGAGGGAATATAGTCGGAAACAGGGGCCGAAGAAGTTCGAAGAAAGCTTGGCATGATGAAGTATTCCAAACACTTGGTCAGGTCAGGAGTCGGCAATAATCGGCAGGTATGTATGAGGAGGTGCATGAATGAAAGAGGCGAAGAATTTTTGCAAAGACAGAGTGGTGCGGCGTTCTATTCTCTCTGCCTATCCCTTCGTAGAAGCGTCGTGATGTTCAGATAGTTATTTGGTAAAATTAAATAATCAAATTAATTAAAAAAAAAAACAATTGCCAACCCTGCGCCATCGGTATCATCTAATGGTGATAATTTATAGAGAGCACAGCTCCTATCTTTACTACGCTCCGCGTATGAGTAATTAATCCAGTAAATGTGCCGTTCTATCCTCTGTTATTACAGGGATGCTGGCGCCATCGCACTCCACTGAAGGTTCTTTAATACCTTTTTATATTGTTATATTATGTGATAACAAGTTGACGGAATTAATTTGAGATAAAATTTGAAATGGTTATAGGTACTTCAGTCTAGAGTTCTCATACTTTCATTTTTCATATTATTTTTTGACATCTCATCAAAGATGAAGGAGAATATGGAAGTCTGGGCATTTACGGGGCTGACGACCGTCATAGGCTGGTTTAATTGATCACTTTACACACGTCTAACATTCACCAATTCTACCCATTATTGACTACCACACTACTCAAATTCTTGGAAGTTCTATATATATTAACCAATTTAGAAACCTTGTTCTTTAATCACTAGAACTTCACTAGAGACATCTATTGGTGAGATGTAAAGAAGCTTTTTACTAAGCAGAAACTCTTATATTAGTATGTGAGGTCCGAATCCTGGATTATAATCACACACATGAGAAACGCCAGAAAATACCATTTTCATTTTTCGTTTTACTTGGTAAATACCACTCTACTATACGGTGTTTGAAGATGATACACAATACATCGAAACACGTTTCAAATTGGATTTTAAAAAGTGGTGTTTACCAAGTAAAAATTAAATAAAAAATGAGAAAAATTTACAACTTGATTCTTTGGAAATACGAGTATATAGCGCGTATTCACAATGGCGTTAAATAATGAACGAACTTACTAACTAATTAATTGACAATTATTAAGGGAGGTAGGGACAATAGAACGCCACACCACTCTGTCTTTGCAAACATTCTTAACTTCTTCCACATTCATGGATCTTCTCATATATACCTACGAGTATTTGACATATTTTCCATGCCGAGTTTTCCTCGGTCTTTTTCTGCTCCTATTTTCAACCCATTAAATTCTTGTACCGATTTTTCCTTTGCTTATTTTTTTATTATTTATTTTATATTTACATTTTCGGCGGGTATGTATGAGGAGATGCATGAACGTGGAAGAGGCGAATAATGTTTGCAAGGACAGAGTGGTGTGGCGCTCTATTCTCTCTGCCTACCCCTGCGGGGAAGCGGCATGATGGTTAGTTAGTTATTTTAGTTTATATTTACACTATCAAACACCAAACAAAAAGATGCGGAATACATCGAAACACGTGTCACAATATATTTCAAGTAAAATTGGTATTTACCGAGTGTAAATTAAATTTATAAATGGATTAGATATTACCAAAAAATGACAATTAATGAAATTTTCTCATGCTTTCAAATACTTTTTAAAATTCACCTCTTATCAAGTAAAATAAATAAATATTTAGTCGATTCCAATAAAATATTATTGCACCTCTAATACGTACTTAAGTTAATTTATTTTTACTAAAAACATCGTAAAAAGACATCCGTATTTTTAAAATTTGGCTTCCCCTTGCTAGATTGAATCAATTAAAAGTATAGCGATGCGCACCAAAAGGGAATATTTGGTTGTTCTACTATATATTCTAGCGGTATTCATTATCCAATTCTTTTTACACGTGGTCTTATATTTGTACAACCGAAATGTAAAGTTTAGTAGATTACCGGTTATCGAAGATAGGTGTACTAACGGGTCGGTAGACCTCCGTGGTGGCCACGCGTTGTCAAAGTGTGGGAATATCTACATATGTGGATCTTTGTCCGACGGGAGGTATATCTTATTTAACATACTCAACCTATAAAGGATTGTATTAGACTCGTGAAGTGTTTATAACAGCCGATATAATTAATATTTTCATTCATCATTTTCTTTTGAAAAATTTGCATTCGAAAAACGTTATTTTCGTAAGTTGGCAATGAGTGATGTCACAAAAACGATGGGGTTATTTTAATGTTGGTGTCATTGCTAAATTATTGGCGGCTCTATTTGTCGATGCCTACGGTCCACCCTCCCACTCCCCTTTTCCCATCATATTTGTATAACACAAATGGTAGTGTAGTGGTCAACAAACAATCCACACTACTACTATAACAGCTCTATAAACCATAGACAATAAACCATATAACGTCATAAAACGTTCGATGACGAAAATTTGATGACGTATGCGAACGCACGTTTTTTGTTTTATTCAAATATCTAAAGTTTAAACCTTCATATCTCCCTTATTTATCTACAGATTTCAATAAGAATGTCACCGATAGTCTTGTTATTTTTCATATTAATTTATCAGCCAATAATCACACATCGTTATATTTATCCATTGATTTTTTTTTCTGCCTTTTTTATTTAATTTATTTTAAAAAAAATTAAAAAGTAATAAATATTTTTATTACAGTTGTAGAACCACCGAGGCGAGCGGCGTCATGAAAGGCGGAATTAACATATCCTTGCGAAGTTTTGTCTTGTCCTAGACACTGAAATCAGAATTACACGACACTCTCCATGCCCCAATTCCCCGACACCGCCTTACAAAAATACTGTTATTGTACATTACGCCCTACAGAAAAAAAATCGTAAAATTGTATAGGGTTCTGTTGTTCTCAAACGTAACACCTTTAGGCTGGTTCGTAGGCACTAGTTCTGTTAGAATGAAATGAGCGGTCCAGTACAAAGTGTGAGACGATAAATTATGTTGATGATTTAAAATATTACTAGTTTATATTTTGCTGTTGAAATATTTGATCGTGAAGTCATGCCCGAGAATCGTAAGGTCATTAAGAATCGTCATCATCTTCTCTATCTACATTAACCTCATCGTCTTTTTCGCTACCGTTTTTATCGTCACCGTCAACATCTTCCGGACCAACACTATCGTCATTTTTATTGTCCTTAATAGCATTATCTAGATCCTTGCTACCATTATCGTCTTCATCTCCATCATTATCACTATCCTTAATGTCATCATCTAGATCCTTGTCGCCATTGTTGTCTTTATCTATGTCGTTATCATTGTCCTTAATGTCATCATCTAGATCCTTGTCGTAATTGTTGTCTTCATCTATGTCGTTATCGTTGTCCTTAATGTCATCATCTAGATCCTTGTCATCATTACCGTCTTTATCTACGTCATTATCGCTATTCATAACGTCATCATCTAGATCATTGGCATCATTATCTTCTCCATCATTATCTCCATCATAGATTTTATCATCTTCAACGCCATTATCACCACTTCAAATATCTATGTATAAGTCAGTTGATCTGCCTCCTTCAAATCCTTATACCCGGATCCATCTTATATTTGTTTGGATGTTTTTTTCCAATACTAACTGTACTAAGCTATATGTACTGCAAATAAACGAAAAATCATAATAATTGGAATACCTGAGAATACCTTGGACAGTCAGAAGCCACAAGGTCTCCATTCTTCAAGGACTAAAACTGAATGATGGACATTCGACGTCGGTTCTCGGTAAGATTCTCCGATATTTAGGTAACCTCGCAAGAAGGGTAGAAGATTGCTTAGACAAGCTTGATGTGGATGACAGTTTGGAGAAAAGAATAAATTGAATCAAGATGCGTTGGTTAGACCAAATGAAGTCCGCAACACACTCAAGACAGAGAAATAGAGGAAAAGTTCTGTCTTGATAAATTGCCTAAGCGATAGTGATATTCCGTCTTAATGAGACGACTAAAAAGAAGAAGATAAAATTCTTTCTTTGTTTGTTCAATAATTTTTACATTGACGCAGTTGAAAATTGAATCCGAGACCTAAAGATGGTAGTCAGTGATCTACCATCCATTACAATGCTTAGTTGGAAAACAACAGTTTGAATATCCGTCGCTTAGGTCATCGATCGCAGTTATTTTAATAAAATTTTACTTTTCTTGAATATTATTAGGTTTCTTCAAAATCAATGTTACGTGTTTGTCCTTTCTTGTCACATTTCAAAGCGCCTTATTTTTTTTAAAGCGTAAATATATCGATTTTTTATTAACCTCTAAATCCATAGATTATTATGATAACACGCGCGGAGATCGAGGCAGGGACCAGTTTTTCAACTTCAACTGAAATATAATTATAACAAATAACTTTTGTCATTTATATTCAGGTTATATAGAACCAAGCAATCTTCCTCGAAATACATTCAGAGGAAGACCAAAGAATTTATGGATAGTGAGATAACATGATTCTGAGGCATGGTCCTTCTATCATGGTGACGTTGTCCATGATAGAAGGACCTACAACCTGAAGACGAGGAGAACTGACAACAATGGTCGGTAAGATAAGTTGGGATGGAGCCAGAAAGAAGAAGATATTAAGGTTATGTCATCTCAGTCATCATATTTGTAACAAGAGCCAGCTTTGGACTCTTTGACGCTCTCGCCTCGGGCGTAATATTTTGGGCATACCTCAAGGGACAAACTTTTGCCCTATTTCATATAAACAGTCGACTTTAAAAATGGGTTCCAATTTTTTTAAGGAATAAGGAGAGATTAAGAATATCCTTATTTTACAAAATATTCAGGAACTCTCCTTTTGCGTTTCAGCGCCTCTTTTGGCATGGTACCATCGTTCTTCGAATGACCTCAAACGCTCAAAAGCTGGTACTGCTTGCAGCGATTAAACCATTTTTAATTAACTATCATGCCGCTTCCCCTCAGGGGAAGGCAGAGAGAATAGAACGCCATACCACTCTGTCTTTGTAAGCATTCTTCGTCTCTTCTACTTTCATGCATTCATCTCTTTTTTATTTGCTTTATTTTAACTGATTTCTCACAGTTGTCTGAGGGACATGTTTTTAAAAAGTTTTAATCAAATTTTCTCAGGCGTTGATGAAAAAACTATCCTGCAGACAATATATACATTCTAATTTGAATATTATAAGCATCTAACACGTCTTAATATTACAATAACGTTTCGGAATAAGTTAGACGCTAATTAGATACATTTTCGTATGCAAATGCCTGCTAACTGAATCATGTCCGGCATACGTCTGAACCATTTTATGATTCAACATTTCTCGGTAGATTAAATGAAATCGGTGTTGTAACCAGAGCGTGGTGAGTCTGGAATTTGAACGGACATCTAGAGAACTATTGTAACATTTTGACATCTCTACATAGATGGAAAAAATATTGAAATTTTTATTTTTTTACACAAATGTTAGTAATATTAGTATATAACCACTCACCGAGATTTTTATGCCTACCGGTTTCGAGACGTACCCGTCTCTTCGTCAGGACAATCACTACCACAGCATGCAAACAATACCACCCTTCACCACCATAGCACCATTTACACACTCAAAACTACACAAAATGTCGAACACATGTGATTTTTGGTCGACCCGAAGACCAACATGCACTAAAGAGTTCAGCACAGACATGCGTTACGAGCCGAGGTTAAACATGCACTAGAATTAAATTTATTAATGAATCAACTTATATAATCGTAGGATAAAAGGAGTGGGCGGGGTTCGAATTAGATACTGACGAATCCTAATTAACCGATGTTGAATCAAACAATGGACTATAAGTAAAATTTATTTGGTTGATAATTATAATAGTTAATGTAGTGGGTTGGTGCACAGAATGAAACGAAAGAATTTACTTACAGTCGCTACATTTATTGAAATAAATATAAATTACTCTTTATACTGAAATCAAATAATGACATTTTGACTCAATTTTAGATTGACGAACCTGGAAATTGAACCCATGACATTGACAACCTAATTATGGAAGTCAATCGTCTAACCACACACCATACAAAAGGGAAACTAACATCACTGAGTAGTTAACCAATATATATATATATATATATATATATATATATATATATATATATATATATATATATATATATATATATATATATATATATATATATATATATATATATATATATATATATATATATATATATATATATATATATATATATATATATATATATATCTGCCTCCGTAGTGCACGCTCGGCTACCGTTCTGGAGGTCCCGGGTTCGATTCCCAAGGGGGGTAAAATAAATATAAGTGATTTTTTCACTGTCATATTTATTCAATATTACCCTGGGCTGGTACCTGAAGCGGAGGGCTGATCACCTTTCCTTCATGTGTAAACGATCAAGATAACACTGCGTTTATATGACGCAGTGCCCTACGCACCATTGGGGTGCGGATAAGGGTTTTATTATTTTATTATTTTATTATTATATATATGTAAATATAATATTTTATAGAAAAATCGTGTGTGGTTTGATATTTTTATAGAGTCCATATCCTATTGCCGACATAATGAGATTACACGATCCACGAGTAGTTTAAAATCCGTCAAGTGTCTTTCTGATGTAAATTCCTATAATCCCCGTAATATTATTATAATCTCGCCGGTATTTGGGACGCCTTCGGTCGGCTTTTGGTCACCATACCGTATTAGAAATCTGGTATTTTGCGTAAGTACATATACCGAATAAATACCGTGCGAGCTTCTGGGGGTTACGAGCCAAAAATGTAGGTGAGCAGTCATCTATAGGGTGTTTTTTAGATGTATACAAATTCAAATTTTCCGCGATAAATTGATGGCGGCATCTGCCGTGTACCATGTTGCGCCATCTTGTTGAAACCATGGCTTTGTCACACCAAAAAATACAAAACGTTGTAAAGAGAACAGTTGTTTAAGACCACTTTTTCAGCTTATTAACGTAAACATCAGTGGTTTGGAGAACTATTAATGTTCTCATCAACAGACATCAATAAACGCAGTTTGTTACAAAAAATCTAAGTAACGTTTTTTTTACTACACCTCTATTTTGCATATATTTTTTTTTAACCCTTATCTGCACCCCAATGGTGCATAGGGCACTGCATCATTTAAACGCAGTATTATCTTGATCGTTAACACATGAAAGAAAGGTGATCAGCCCTCCACTTCAGGTACCAGTCCAGGGTGATATCGAATAAATATTAAAGTGAAAAAAATCACTTTTATTTATTTGACCTCCCCCCCCTGGGAATTGAACCGGGGACCTCCAGAACGGTAGCCCAGCGTGCTGACCATTACACTACGGAGGCGGACAAAAATATAAATAATGTAATGTTTAAATTATAAATGAATAATACTATAAACTGTTTATTTTTAGCGTTATTTTTTAAATTTTCAACATTTTCTTGCCCATCATTTAATTTTATTTATTGTTGTTATTTTTTCGTGCGTTTGGCAAACAAGGCAGAATTTAAATAGTTGCCGATTTCGACAATTTTCAGTGTCAGAAAATATTCGTAGAATTTAATATGGATTATAATATGTACCAGAATATTTGAATACCGTTAGATATAAATATTTCATCTGCTTACAATCGATTTGTTCTAACTCACTTTTTATTATTATTTAAAATTATGTTTTGATTTGGCATCAAGTTTCTGGAATAAAAAAATGATTTAAATTTAACAAAAAAAAAAATTGTAATTAAACACTACTTGTACAATACCAATGTTTCAAATTATGAAAGGGAAACATGACTAGTTTCGAGAGCTACAGATGTCCTCATTAAAAGTTGAAAATACTATTAAAAAACTTGTTGTAAAGCTGTTTTTTTTTGTATTTTCACCTGTCGAAATTGTTTGTAGTTCTCGAAATTCACATCGATAAACTCAAAATGTGGTATTATACAAGTGCGTATATGTTTCATGTAGCTACATGAAACATACACGTAACTTCATTTCTCTATACCTATACCTAATGTCTCTCAACTGGTGGCGCCACAATCTGCCAGATTCCAGGTCGTGAACCCTTGGATGCACAGCTTCCAACTTCTTTCAAATAATGTTTCATATTAATTTGATGAAAATTGTAAAATGTATATATTCTTAATTTTTCTCTCTTTTTTGTGTGTATAATAGGTTAAAATCGTTTAAAACAATTATTAATGTATCGTAATAGAACTCCACCGACAAGACACACAAGGTGACTTGGTGGGTCTCTGCAAAAAATTGTTTTAAATAGGTTTAAAATTGTGATTTAAATAAATGTAATTTATGTTATAATATATATATATATATATATATATATATATATATATATATATATATATATATATATATATATATATATATATATATATATATATATATATATATATATATATATATATATATATATATATATATATATATATATATATATATATATATATATATATATATATTGGGACACCTATAATAATTACCGAATTTCTTCTTCATTTCCATCTACTTATACAATTTTCGATTAAATGAAAAGTGCAGTATCATATCAACATTTGTGAGCAGACAAAGGAAAAATGGTAACATTTTTATTTTATTTTTTATTTTCATAATAAGAGTTAGAACAGTTTAAATGTAAGCAGGCCATATATGTAGAAATAAATTGTTAAGAATTTCAATACCATAAAACTACATTTTATCGCCATAATCGAAAAATTGCGTTATTATTCAGAATATTTAAAAATCAGCATATTGAGTGTAGAGGGAAAAAATGTATGCGCCATTTTCGACGTGCTGAAAAGTCGACCGCTCAAACTAATTTGCTCTTGTTATTTTTTTATAAATATCGAAAGCATTTCTGCGGTTAATCCTTTGTATTTGTTTTAACAGATGTGTTAATAATGTAAGTATATATTTTTCTTACTCCCTTATAACATAAATCCACATTTTATCATAAATGTGGAATCGTTTAATTGGCTTAAATTTTTTTAATAAAATTAATTAACTTTGTTTTCCCAACTTTTTTTTCAAATAAGTGGTTAAAACAAAGTTAATTAATTTTATAAAGATATTTTAAAATGTGCCACAAAGTATCTGCGGAAAACATTTAAGAAGGACTTTATTTTTATTAATGTAACTATTTTTGTTAATGTAATGTAATGTTTATTATTGTTGATGTAACTATTTTTTATAGTAAACATTTTTAAATGCAAAGCTGTACAATTCCCGAACGTATAAAATAAAATAAAATAAAAAATAATACCTCTGACCGAGTTTTTGTATACCGGTTTCGCAATGCACCCGTTTCTTCGTCGTTCCACCCGGTAAGGAGGTGTTAATAATATGGAAGTTCGGGTATGTACAGGGCTTACGACTAGTCATGGTTGCTATAACCGGCAGTAACTATAATTGTCAGTAAAATAATACATAATTTTATTATCTTCACAGCAAGTTTTTTACTGTAACGTATCGCTCACTCCATTCAACAACGTCATATAACCAAAAATCATATTACCAAAAATCGTCAATATTCACTTGTGCATGTTTTCGGAATGTCCAGAAAATGTACTATATCCCAGCAAAAGAGGCATTTTTTTAACTTAATATTTACTCACTACAGGGCAGAAAGTGTTGTTTTTGCATTTTGAAGAAAAGGTATTGTTTTATTGTTTTTTGAAATGTACTAAATATTTTTCAAATGGAGGAAAAACCTTCAGGGTTTACTTAAAAATATCTGTTGCATAGTAAAAAGTTCAATAAGTGGCTTGATATTTATTTTTAATACATTGTTTTATATTTTTAAATTTAAAAAACGTTCTCCTGAAAAATCAAGCTTTTTTTTAAATTATGACGTTCTTGAAAGGAGTGAGCGATATGTAAATATGTTTATGTATTAATTTTAAATCAAACACATATTTTTTGAGTCTACTAAGTGGTATTTTATTAACAAAAACACATAAAAAATTAATATTGTGACAATTGTTTCGCCTAGTTATGGCATTTTCAAACGAATGTCTCAATATTATTTTTTATGTTTTTTTGTTAGTAAAATACAACTTAGTAGACTCAAAAAATCTGTGTTTGATTTAAAATTAATACGTTAATTAAAATGGAGTTCTACAAATTAAACGCCAAATCAATAAATATATATGTTAATATGTTTTATGTATTGATAAGACCGATCGTGTAGATCAAAGAGACGTCTATCAACTAATTTGTCTGGAATGCACAGCTCTTTTGGTATCACCTTTTAGAGGTGCGTGCCATTAGTTTCACGGTAGTGTCTACATACAACATTGTATGCAGTTTATGTTGCTTGGCTGTGTTAAAAGTTTCAGCGTGCGTTAACATAATTTAAGGATACATTCGCGGCCGCGTTTATCCTCACCGCTATCCACAGGATCAGATAAATAGTGCGATCCATTTAAGGAATATGGATACAGCTTCCAAAATGCAGTGGCGTGGTCACGATTTTTATTTTGCACCCAAAATATACAAATAGGTATATATTCTTTTTAACAAAAACGTTCCATTGGTCCAAAAATGGTCCATTTCAAATAATAAAAGCAAAATACTTTTTTAGCCTGGCTTTCAAATCTAATAATAAAAGACTAAATATTTTTTTTTCATGCTGAATAATAAAATGTGTAAAATACTCGTACAGTATGTGAGTTAAGTCCGCCTCCGTGGTGTAATGGTCGGCGTGTTTAGCTACCGTGCTGGAGGTCCCGGGTTCGATTCCCAGGGGGGGTGAAAATAAATATTAGTTTAAAATTTATATTTCATATGAAAAATATATATTTTTTATAAAAAAAAATATGAATATTAGTAGGGACTGGTTCCTGAAGCGCAAGAGTGATCACCTTGCCTTCATGTAAGTAATGATCAACATAACACTGCGTCAATTCGATGCAGTGCCCTATGCACCATTGGTTGCGGATAAGGGTTATAAGTAAGTAAGTAAGAGTTCAGTAGGGTAGGCACTTTGTGCCTATATGGAATGCACGCCTCTGGCAAACAATACGTCAGCTTAAATTTGGGCTGATAGCTTCAGCTACAGCAAAAATTTGATTTCGTATACTCTTATGTTTATTTTATCCATATTTCAAATCCTTGTTTTCTCGTTTAGCTGTATTGTAAATCCAACCGTGTTATCGTAACAATAAATTTTATTGCATTGAATTCCTCGCGGTTTCCTTTCAAGAAATTGAATCCGGGTGAAGGATGATTTCATCGTTATTAATAGAGACAACATTTTGAGTGTGTCCAAATACTTGCCCACAAAATATGGATTGTCTCCATCTACAGGAGTTATTTTCATATTATTTTTTGACATCTCATCAAAGATGAAGAAGAATATGGAAGCCTGGGCATGACGACCGTCATAGGCTGGTTTAAAAAGTAAAAAAGTTTTCTTTCATCCGACATAGATGTTGTGAACTCATATGTACCTACTGTGACACGAGATTGATAAATGTTTATGTATTTATTTATTTAAACTTCATGTACAGAAAATAAATGAGTACATTGGCAAGCTTATTGCTAAAAGTAATATCTTCCAACCAACCAAAAACAGACTAGCAATATTGATCAAGACGTCTGATACCATATAAAGCCGTTTGCAATTAGAGGGTAGATAGTACTTGAACATTTAAAAAAAAACATAAATTACAAATTCACAGATAAAAAACATAAATTACAAAAGATGATAATAAGGAGGGCAAAGGAAAAATATAGTTTAAGGAAGGAGGTAGAGGGAAAAACTAAGGGAGTAGATTTGATGGACAGTTATTTCTAATGATAGATAGTAGGTAGGTATACAATGTCTCAGACGTTTCTTAAAAGTTGTTAGAGAAGGTGCATTCTTTACAAATATATGTAGGAATTCTAAAAATCTGTGTAGTGTGGGGTTGTAAATCATGAGTAGAATTTGTTACTGTTACACGTGTGTAAAGTGATCACTTATCCAGCCTGTGACAGATGTAAAAACCTAGACTTCCATATTTTTTTGATATGTATACTCGTATGCTGACATGTCAAATTATAATAAATATATTTTTATATTATTTTTTGACATCTCATCAAAGATGAAGAAGAATATGGAAGTCTGGGCATTTACGGGGCTGACGACCGTCATAGGCTGGTTTAAGTGATCACTTTACACACGCGTAACATTCACCAATTCTACCCATTATTGACAACCACACTACTCAAATTCTTGGAAGTTCTATATATATGAACCAATTTAGAAACTTTGTTCTTGAATCACTAGAACTTCACTAGAGACATCTATTGGTGAGATGTAAAGAAGCTTTTTTATTAAGCAGAAACTCTTATATTAGTATGTGAGACCCGAATCCTGGATTATAATCACACACATGAGAAACGCCAGAAAATACCATTTTCATCTTTATTATTAAGCTTATAATTTGACCAGATAATTTATTTACAACATTTTGAGTGTGCCAAATACTTGTTCACAAAATCTGGATTATCTCCAATTACAGGAGTTATTTTCATATTATTTTTTGACATCTTATCAAAGATGAAGAAAAAATAATATGAAAATAACTCCTGTAATTGGAGATAATCCAGATTTTGTGAACAAGTATTTGGACACACTCAAAATGTTGTAAATATATTTTTATGTTAAAAACTGCTACCTCACACCGAAGATAGCTTAACATATTTCTATTATTATCTCATACGCGTGTTAACATGATACAATGTATTTTTAACAGCTCGCATAACATCTGTCTCTTTGGATGTTTTTTAAGATAGATTGTTTGATTTTTTATTAAGTTTTGTAATAAAAAATACAATAATTCAACCAGACGATGGCCGGTCACGTTCCAGATCTTCTCTTTTACTAAATTATAACACCGAATCCCGTGTTTTATGGTATTTCGGCGAGGTCTAATAAAAATAACTTCGTAAAAACTATTGTTGAGTGTTTGCGCTCAATATCTACCGGGTTAAATGTAATATTTACATATCGTAGTCGTTCAGGAGAAAGTGACCAACTAACAAAACGGAATATGTTCAGGAGGGCCATTTAAGTCACTTTTGCTTGGCAAGAAAATAAATATCAATGCAGTTTGTCATTTTTAACAAGTCAATATATTATGCTTCCAAGATTAAAATCCTTTAGGATTTGTTTAGGGCAATATTCTGCTAGTAGGATATCAAATAGTCAATGATCACGTTTTTGTAAAAAATTCACTTGGTCACTTTTTCCTGTATGACTACGATATATAAATGAAAGGTACATGGAAATAAAGCTGTCACTACAAAAATGTAGTTTTTAGGTATTTTCGGTCGGGTCAGGGGTCGAAATAATCGGCGTGTATGTATGAGGAGATCCTTGAATGTGGAAGATGAGAATATTGTTTGTAAAGATATAGTGGTGTTGCATTTTATTATCTCTGCCTACCCCTGCGGGGAAGCGGCTTAATGAATAGTTTTACTCAAATCAATACTTTTTTTACAAACGAAGATGAACGTTTTATGCGAATTAATATTTTGACAAACGAAGATGAACGTTTTATGCGAATTAATATTTGACAAACATAGATGAACGTTTTATACGAATTAATATTTTGACAAACGAAGATGAACGTTTTAAGCGAATTAATATTTTGACAAACGAAGATGAACGTATTATGCGAATTAATATTTTGACAAACGAAGATGAACGTTTTATGCGAATTAATATTTTGACAAACATAGATGAACGTTTTATACGAATTAATATTTTGACAAACGAAGATGAACGTTTTATGCGAATTAATATTTTGACAAACATAGATGAACGTTATGTACGAATTAATATTTTGACAAACGAAGATGAACGTTTTATACGAATTAATATTTTGACAAACGAAGATGAACGTTTTAAGCAAAATAAGATTTTTCAAGAATAAAGATGCACGTTTTACACAAATGAAGATTTCTGACGAACGAAGATGAACGTTATAAGCAAATGAACTTGTTTGAGATATCATAGTATTTAACCGCGTTTCTGCATTCTTGAGAGTTACCCCATTACTGTCATCGTCCGATTTATACAATACAATGTCGGCCCTAATTTATGACGAGAACATCGCGTGTTGCGTTATTAATTTAGGCATCCGAGATTCATGCTCTGCTCATAACAACACCTGCACGTGTTTAAAAATATATAAAAATCGGTTGTAAATCATTATTTTATATTTCGTGGCTACTGGAATGTTACTGTATGTTATTTTACGACTCCGAAAACTATAATATATTTACTATACGTATGTATATTGTATAATAAGATGTTTTGTTATCAGAGTGAAAATACTTAGAGGCCTATGACACCATTAAGTATGTATATCATCATATATGCATCTCCTCATACATACCCGCCGATTATTACGACTCCTAACCTGTATTTGTGTATTTGGGTAGTATGTTTTCTAGGGATGGAAAGATTGATAAAGACAAAGAAAGGAGATTGAATGCTGGGAACAAACTGAATGGTGCACTGGAATCAGTTATAGCAAATAAAAACCTCATCAGCGGAAGCTAAACTGGCAGTGCACAGCGGAGTCCTAACAACAAGTGTGAAGTGAAACATGGAGTTGGCAAGAGAAGGATGAAAGTAGACTGAATGCAGTCGAAATGTAATCTCTCAGAAGAATGTGCGACAAAACGATGTATGATAGATGTGCGAATAGTGAAATAAGGAAGGAATGCAAAGCTGAGATAAGCATTATCGATAAAATTAAGAAAGGTGTGTTGAGATGGTTTGGACATGTAGAACGAATGAGTGAGGAAAGAACGGTAAAACAAATTTAAAGTATTTGGCATATCTGATCGTGTCATGTTCTTCTCGGTCATCCTCTGCTCCTTTTTTCAACTACATTCGCCTCATAAATTTGTTTTACCGTTCTTTCCTCACTCATTCGTTCTACGTGTCCAAACCATCTCAACACACCTTTCTTAATTTTATATACTATACTTATTCTACATATTAAAATTTACATGATGTTTTCAATATATAAATAAGTATGTTAATCACAGGTTGTTTTGAAAGCTTAATACGCTTCGCAAAATGCTGACTCTATTCTTTACCGAGAATTGTTTTTGTGACATTTACCTACCTGATTTTACCGAGAAATACAAACATTACCTCCGCTCGGAGTAGAACCCTAAACTCCATGAATGGCTGCTAATTGCTATAACCAATAGACAACCGCTACCGTATTTTATATTGAAACGCTTGCGGTTACAAGGAAAAGCGGGCCACGCTATTTACATAAATATAAAATTTATGTTAATCTGTCAAAAATTAAATTTTTAATGTCACAATATTTTGAGATTTCACAACATAGATGAAGAAGGTATGGAAATCGGGGTATTTACACGATTGTCACGTTGTTAGGACCTGTCATAAGCTGGTTTAAGCGATCACTTTATACTTGTGTAACATTAACCATACATACAAATCAAATAGGGAGGGGGGGGGGTTCAAATAAATTTGTTCAAAAAGATTTTTCACTCTAATATTTTATCAATATTACCCTGGACTAGTATATGAAGCGGAGGGCTGATCACCTTTCCTTCATGTGTTAACGATCAAGATAACGCTGCGTTTATATGATGCAGTGCCCTATGCACCATTAGGGTGCGGTTAAGGGTTTGAAGAAGAATTATATATACTAACATCACGCTGTTTCCCCGCAGGGGTAAGCAAAAAAGAAACGCCACACTTTCTGTCCTTACATACACTCCTAGCCTCCTTCACATCCATACATCTAGTCATACATGCCCTCCGTTTACGCAGACTTTTTGACACCACCAGATTTTACGTTCTGATTAATCTGATCGTGCCAAGTCTTTTTCGGCCGTCCTCGTTCTGTTTTCGCGCTCACATTCGCCACATATATTTTCTTAGTCATTCTCTCGCCATCCATTCGCTCCGCAAGTCCATACCACCTTAAAAAACTCTTCCTAATATTTTGAATTATTCCTTGTTCAGCCTTACGTTTCTGTCTTATATCTTTTCAATGATTTTCCACACATTCCTCTGAGGGAGCGCATTTCAACAGCGTTCACTGTAATTTTATCCATTATTTACATATATATATATATATATATATATATATATATATATATATATATATATATATATATATATATATATATATATATATATATATATATATATATATATATATATATATATATATATATATATATATATATATATATTTGTCCGCCTCCGTGGTGTATTGGTCAGCGTGTTTAGCTACCGTGCTGGAGGTCCCGGGTTCGATTCCCAGGGGGGGGTGAAAATAAATATTAGTGATTTTACACTGTAATATTTATTTAATATTACCCTGGACTGGTTCCTGAAGCGCAAGAGTGATCACCTTGCCTTCATGTAAGTAATGATCAAGATAACAATGCGTCAATTCGATGCAGTGCCCTATGCACCATTGGGTGCGGATAAGGGTTATAAGTATGAAAGTATGAAGTATATATATATATATATATATATATATATATATATAAATATATATATATATATATATATATATACATATATATATATATACATATATATATATATATATATATATATATATATATATATATATATATATATTTATATATATATATATTTATATATATATATATATATATATATATATATATATATATATATATATATATATATATATATATATATATATATATATATATATATATATATATATATATATACATATATATATATATATATATATATATATATATATATATATATATATATATATATATATATATATATATATATATATATACATATATATATATATAGATATAGATATATATATATATATATATATATATATATATATATATATATATATATATATATATATATATATATATATATACATATATAGTGTGTGTATATAAAAATACATGTGTGTGTGTGTACCTATACGTATTTTGGTTGTCTCTCTAAGGTCAAAACCCCACATATTATACAAGCCAATAAATTTATACTTCCAATGGCTCTAGCCGGCGAAACAGCCGTCACCTATCACCGTGTCAAATCGCGTATAATCCCAAATCTCGTCAGATTTCACCATTAGGCTACGATTTACGTTGTTCATTTTATTAATACTCTGCCGGCTTCCGACGGCCCAGTCCGCGCAAAGCGCCGTAACTCCATTTAGTTTCAAAAAGGAAAAAAATGGTTTTGCACGTAACATTTTGTTATGCCGTCACTCGTTCGTGGGTGATTATGGCCTGGATGGGGAAAAGTAACCTAACCTAAGGTGTATTTTGTAGTTATATTAAAATTTATAATTGTTGACTTTGTGGTATGGTAATATAACATTTTCCTTTTCATTAATCGTACACTTTGTGTAATACCACTTCAAAACTTTACTTCACTACTACTGTTTTCGGATTAGTATAAAATATTACTGTATTAAAAAAATTATAAATAAATAAAAATTTATAAATCAGATCCTGCCCCTTCTTCATCCTTCAACGTCCCAAGGACACTCTAAAATTTACACTAAGCTTCACATACGGTGTTTGAAAATGATGCGGAATGGTATTTACTAAGTAAAACTTAAATTAAAAATGGATAGATATTACTACAAAATGATTGCCGAATCAATAAATGAAATTATGTTTAAAAATATTAAAAATATACTACAAAAATAAATGCCCACACTTCCATAGTCTTCTTCATCTTTGTTGAGATTTAAAAAAATTATCATAAGAAAATTTAAACATAACTTTTAAAGCAAGTAGCTCGTCAATTCCTCATCCAGGATTTTCAATCGGTTTATTCTTTTTAAGACATTTTACCAACCTATCGTCCTAAAATTATAGCTGTTTTGACTCGCTTTCGAAATTTTTGTGTGAACACGCGTCACATCAGATTATAAGAATTTTCGGTGCTTAATAAAAAAAAAATTAAATCTTAGATTTCGCTCACTCCTTTCAAGAACGTCATAAATCGTCAATTATCAGTTGTGCATATTTTCTGAATGCCCGTAAAATCTACTATATCCCAGCAAAAGCGGCGTATTTTTAAGTCAATATTTACCCGCTACAGGGCAGAAAGTGTTATTTTAGCATTTTGAAGAAAAGGTATTGTTTAATTATGTTTTTAAATATACTAAATATTATTCAAATGGAGAAAAAACCTTCAGCTTTTACCTAAAAATATCTGTTGCACGGTAAAAAGTTCAATAAGTGGCTTGACATTTATTTTTAATACAGTTTATTATATTCTTAAACTTTAAAAACGATCTCCTGAAAAATCAAGTATTTTTTTTAAATATGGCGTTGTTGAAAGGAGTGAGCGATATAATGTTTGTTGTAGGCATACCACGTTTTGAGCGTACGCCGTCCGGGTAAAACCTGATTTGATCTATAACAATCGTTGAAGAATTTCAAATCGGTGTTCGGCATTATATTATTTGAACACCAAAACGCAGCATCTCGTAATACGATATTAAATCCGAGATCAATCCTAATTTTATTGGAGGTGCCATAAATTCCTTACCCCAGCTACCGTTCACCATTATTATTACCTACATTTTTTTATTATATTTATTAACAAAAGGCCATAAAAACGGGTCCCCTGGCCAGGCGGTTTTAATCCTTCCATCTGATATGCATAGAGAACATTATTATATTATTATTTTCCGGATGTAGATGTTGTAAAAAAAGGGTATTTGTTTTTATTTGCTTATTAATTATCTCATAGAAAAGTGGGACCCTTTTAACCAATTTATTAAGAATATTACGACCATCATAGGTTGGTTTAAGTGATCACTTTACACTTTACACACGTGTAACATTCACTAATTCTACCCCTGATTGTCAACCGCGCTACTCAAATTCTTGGAACTTCAATATATATATGGTTCAATTTCGAAACATAGTGCTTGAATCACTAGTATTTCACTAGAGTCATCTATTGGTGAGATAATAGAAGCTTTTTATTGAGCAGAAACCCTCTCATTTGTATGTGAAGTCCGAATCCTGGATCATAAACATGATAAACGCTAGAAAATATCCTTTTTTATTATTTTAGCTTATAATTTGACCAGTTAGTTTATTTACAAAATGTTGTGATTACATGTGATTTGGACCAGTAATTTTGTCATTACATGTGATTTGGACCAAAAATGTTATGATTACATGTGATTTGAGACCCAAAATGTTGTGATTACATGTGATTTGGACCAATAATTTTGTCATTACATGTGATTTGGACCAAAAATGTTATGATTACATGTGATTTGAGACCCAAAATGTTGTGATTACATGTGGTTTGAGACCAAAAATGTTGTGATTACATGTGATTTGGGCAAAAACGCTGTGATTACATGTGATTAGGACCAAAAATGCTGTGATTACATATGATTTGGACCAAAAATGTTGTGATTACATATGATATGAGGCCCAAAATGTTATGATTACATATGATTTAGACCAAAAATGTGATTACATTGATTTGAGACCAAAAATGTTATGATAACATGTGATTTGGACCAAAAATCTTGTGATTGCATGTGATTCGAGAAATAATTAATACCTAGTCTGACACACACGATGTTTTGTTTCTAGTGAAATGTTCATATCTTCTATTGGCATGTTGTATCTCGTAAATAACAAAAGCATTGTACTTTTTTTGTGTTGAAATATTTTATAAATAAGTGTTCAAAGTATGCCGCGGTAGGAAGTGCTAAATCTCCCAATCCTATGTCAACTGGGCCTGTGTCAACTCGGTCTGTCAACTAAACACTGCGTCAACATTGTGCTGCGCTGTGTCAATTCCGACTATCAAACGTGTCAATAATTGGCCACCGTTCAACTATACCAGGTTGAAAATACTATACTAGGTATCTTTTTTAGTACCCAATATACTGATAAATCACAGGTTAATTTTCATTAAAACCAGGCGAGTGTTATCAGTGTATTCAATATTAATAAGTTAATATATTTGCACTGTTACTCCATAATTATCAATACTTTTTTTGAATCCCTTAGACCTTAGACTAAAACATGTCTAAATACCAACCACTATTACGGTTTCAACGTATGGGGTCCATACAAACAATAATATTACTGTAACATCAAAACTTGACGTGATACAAGCTTGTCACCATATCGACGGCCCCTACGTAAAGTACTCTATCTGCAAATCTGTTACTTTACAGGAGAGAGCTTAGAAGATTTTTTCAGCGTATTTTATTTATTAATTAATAGTTTTCTCTGAAATTCTAAACTTGTAATATATATATTCAAAAACACGATAAAATAATGTATTAAATCGTTTTAAAACTTTATGTTTTGTCAAAATTAAGTAGTTAGCGTTTTAGGAGTTCAGTTCATTTTGAAAATTCGATGTAGATAGCTTCTTATACGCCTGAAAACTAGGCGTAACTTTTTTTTGTCTGTTTATGTTTATAGATTTTTGTCTGTTTATATTTTTTCCGCCTCCGTAGTGTAATGGTCAGCGCGCTCGGCTACCGTTCTGGAGGTCCCGGGTTCTCTTCCCAGGGGGTTCAAATAAATATAAGTGATTTTTTCACTCTAATATTTATTCCATATTACCCTGGACTGGCACCTGAGACGGAAGGCTGATCACCTTTTCTTCATGTGTTAACGGTCAAGATGCGTTTATATGATGCAGTGCCCTATGCACCATCGGGGTGCGGATAAGGGTTTGAATGAAATATTTATATATAACAGTCAGTTACAATGATTAAAGAAAACACTTGTTTTTTACCACTTGAGTTTTATTATAGGCTACATGTTTCAGAAGTTAAACCTCCATCATTCAGGTCTGTATAATAATCTGTGTTATTATACAGACTTGAATGATGGAAGTTTAACTTCTGAAACATGTAGTCTATAATAAAACTCAAGTGGTAAAAAACAAGTGTTTTCTTTAATCATTGTAACATGTCTTACCACAAAGTTAATGCCGAAACAATAAATAAAATAACAGTCAGTTGATAACATACAATAAATATCTCAATATTGACAAAAATTTAGTTAGAGCACTTTACGTGGGGCACGTCGATTTGGACTTTGAAGAAGAACGATTAACTTAGTCCAAATCAGTCTAAATTTCAGTTACAAAATCGTTGTTGGCCAGTGTAATAAGGTTTGATGGGTATACAAAAGTAGGTACCTACCTGGGTGAACTTTTCGATATACCTGACTCCTCCGTATGAAGCGGGCTTTATATTCTTTACCAACCGAAGCCGCCTCTTGCTCTGTTTGCATATATACCGGCTTTGGGCCAAAAGCAAACATTATAAAGCAAACATCAGACGGACCAACGTTTTGAACGAAATTCAATTTTTTAAAACAAAATTTGAGCGACGCCGACGTTCTTTTATTCGTGTTTTTAACCTTTTTAAACAAACAAGCGAAGTACGGAGCCTTTTAAAGGAGATGCGTGGTCCATACGCAGTCTCGAGGGAAGAATGCGTTCTCCGTGGAGAAAATTGATGAAAAATAATAAACATAATTTTGGATAATCGCTAACCAACTAACTAACTAACCGAACGCCACATCACTCTGTCCTCGCAAACATTCTTCGCCTCTTCCACATTAATGCATCTCCTCATACATATCCGAAGATTATTAGGTACGACTCCTGAACTGACTACTTTCAAGTATTTGAAATATATAATACTTATAAATAAATTAAATATAAAACGCTTATCCGCACCCCAATGGTGCATAGGGCACTATGTCATATAAACGCAGCGTTATATTGATCGTTAACACATGAAGGAAAGGTGATCTGCCCTCCGCTTCAGGTGCCAGTCCAGGGTAATATTGAATAAATATCACAGTGAAAAAATCACTTATATTTATTTTACCCCCCCTGGGAATCGAACCCGGGAACTCGAGAACGGTAGCCGAGCGTGCTGACCATTGCACTAAGGAGGCGGACATACGGACTACGATTTGAAATACTTGACGAAAAAAAGGGAGAAGTTCAACTCAAAAAATAAATAATAAGTTTTAACACATTATCAGCGGGCGGATCGCACTTCTAATAGAGATAAACATCTCTGTAGAGAAGTGATAACATTTAACCATACTGTATACATCGATATGAGATCAAAAGATGCCGCAAAAGTCATGGGTAAAAATGACTTACACGCAATTTACGACGAGTCGAGTGAAAGGGTAAAATTACCCTTCCCGCCCAACACCACCAGTCGAGTGAAACAGTAAAATTACCCTTCCCGCAGATAGTGTTTTTTAACATAATTCCTATCGCTGTAAAAATGGACGAAAGCGGCCCAAGAAAGAGAAGCATGGAAAATATGGAGATTGTCTTCATCCAGCAGTGGAGAGATGACTGAAGAAGATGAAAAATATATTTTTTTAAAAGGAAAACAGCTACAAATACAAGACAGTCAACTAAACAATTAACCTGAAGCCAATCTTCACTCATAGATACATGATATATTTAAAAAAAAACTTTAAAAAAATTTATAAGTTTAATAATAAAAATGAAAATGGTATTTTCTGGCGTTTCTCATGTGTGTAATTCCAGGATTCGGACCTCACATACTAATATAAGAGTTTCTGCTTGATAAAAAGCTTCTTTACATCTCACCAATATGGTAGATGTCTCTAGTGAAGTTCTAGTGATTCAAGAACAAGGTTTCTAAATTGGTTCATAGAACTTCCAAGAATTTGAGTAGTGTGGTTGTCAATAATGGGTAGAATTGGTGAATGTTACACGTGTGTAAAGTGATCACGTAAACCAGCCTATGACGGTCGTCAGCCCCGTAAATTCCCAGACTCCCATATTCTTCTTCATCTTTGATGAGATGTCAAAAAATTATATTAAAAAAAAAACACTCATTCGCAAACAAACACACTCACACACACACAAACATTCACATTGACACATTACACACATCGCTCACTCCTTTCAAGAACGTCATAAATGAAAAAAATCTCGATTTTCCAGGAGAAAGTTTTTAATGTTTAAAAATATAATATAATGTATTAAAAATAAATATCAAGCCACTTCTTCTTTTAGGTAAAACGGGAAGGTTTTTTGTCCATTTTAAAAATATTTAGAATATGTAAAAAAAAATATTAAACAATAATACCTTTTATTCAAAATGCAATAACAGCACTTTCTGCCCTGTAGCGGGTAAATATTAAGTTAAAAATATGCCTCTTTCGCTGGGATATAGTACATTTTATGGGCATTTCGAAATCACGCACAACTAAAAATTCACGATTTTTGATTTCTGACGTTCTTGAAAGGAGTGAGCGACATATACACACACGATACGAAGACATGACTGAAGAAGAAAATACAAAAGCTACTCTGTAGATAGTTTTCTCATCAACATTGTATCACATCGCCCTTTTGATGGTCATAGAGATATTATACCAATTAAACCGATCTCCCATCTATAAATTAGGGATTCCAAATTGGTCTCCTATTTACCATGTTCGTATGGCAGATAATTGATCCATCCCTTATATAGAATATCCTCCGAACGTATCAAAAATATTCACCATCGCTGTTCGAACTAAATCAATTTTTTTCTTTTGAAAATATCTCTCGGGCACCGTGTGACTAGAAAGTGTTAAAAAATCAATATTTTCATATAATTATTTTTAATCCAAAAGTAGTGAGAGCTCCCGGTAGTAATTATGGATAGATGAATGTTTCTTAATATGGAATTATAGGTACTTATACCTAATATGGAACAGCACTGAGTCTAAGAATCAAACAGTCGATCACTACTTTATTGCTAGAGCAGTGCCTTATTTCATGCTTTTTATTCAAATTCATAAAAATTCAATTTACATACATGAAATTTAGTTTTGAAATACTGTAAAATTTACAGAGAAGAATGTGGAAATCTGGATATTTACAAGGCTTACGACCTGCAATAAGCTGGTTTAATTGATCATGTTATATATGTATAATGAATGATAAGGAGAATGTTGTATTACAATACTGCAAAGTTATCAATGCTTTAAATATACAAAATATCCCATGGAATCGTCTGTTTTTGAGATTCTCTTTTTTTTAGAACTTTTGAGAACTCTTTTTAGATTATAAATAAATATATAGCGTAATTACATACACAGTTAAGAGGGTACGTTTTTATAAGAGTATTTTAAAATTTATTTCATCATGCAAATAATTACAAATTACAGTAATGACTTAGTTTTATCGTGCCGAGGGCACATTTACAATATTTATTTATAAAACTACATTTATGAAAGAAAATTGTTCATGACATGCAATCAAATATGACATCACGAATGATGTGATCTATTTCAAATCTACCCACTTCCAATATAAAAAAATATATATATATTTTTACACAAATATTTCAATTTCATACTATTTCTGTGAGTTTTAGTGACTCATTATTAGAAATAGGTATCAAGTTGTGGTAGAGTGGGTTCGAACCGAGAAACTTTGACTCAAGATTCCGCGACACTAACCACGGGACCACGACCCGACACTTCATATATAAATAGCTCTTTTACATTTAGTAAGCCTTTTTTGAAAACTTTATGGATAGTGGAAATAGGTTGTACAACATCTTTACAAAATAATCAAAATTATTTTGACCAAAAGAGGTTTCTATGTTTTAAATCTTGCAGTTACCATAATTAGTGTTAATTATGAGTTGTGTGCTTTGTTAAGAGGTGCTTTCTTGTGTTATGTGAGAGTAATTCTTAAATGCACATGTAAGGATTCTTTTAGCATATAGTTGTTTAACAGTCATAAGTTCAAATTTGTTGAATATATCCTATACGAGAGTCTGTCTCGGAACTTTAAGTTTTATTTTTATTATTGATGTTTAGACAACAATAATATTTTTTTATAATGCAATACATACTCGTAAAACTCCAAACAATAATCCCATACTTGTAGAACAGACTGCCATCACTTATATTTTCACCCCTCCTGGGAATCGCACTCGGGACCTCCAGCACGGTAACTTAACACGCTAACCAGTGTACCACGTAGGCGAATATCATTTGATTTAAAATTAAGTTTGGTTATTTAATTATGGCGGAATTAATATATCGTAGTCGTACAGGAGAAAATGACAGCTAACAAAACGTAAAATATCCAGGAGGGCCATTTAATCGTTTTCACTGCGGTTAGTCATTTTTAAAAAGTCAATATATTATACTTAAAATCGCTTTGGGATTTTTTTCCAGGTCAACATTAAGCTAGTAAGATGTCAAGTAGTCAATAATCACGTTTTTGTACAAAAAAATGCACTTGGTTACTTTCTCCTGAAGAGGACTATATTTTCGCTAATTTAATTTAAAGGTTTAAGTAATATAGTGAACACCCGGTAATTGGCGAAGGCGAAAAGAATCTTTGGCGAAGATTCCTCGCATTCTTGGTCGGGAGACATTGGTGAGTGCGGGGTTCCCTGTTCGCGTCCTGTCGCCCGAATATCTACCTATTTAGGGCCTTGGTCGGCTATAATTATTTACAGAGCGAATAACGCACCCAATTAAAGAATTTACGAACTCCGCCATCCATTAACATATACTAATTAACGGATATTGTGTATCCGACATTTGTTCGGACCGCATTGCAATTCGTTCGTTTATGGATATACGATAATTAAAACATTCATATCGCTTTATATATGTGTAGCTAATTATTTCGTAATAAGCACTTCATCAATTCATGGTGCCATTCCTTAGGTCTTTCCTTCACATTAAATTAATGCGGGTACTTACCTATGTTACTTACTAAGACGCAATGTGATTTTATAGCATTTTTATTTTATTTTAAAATTCCTTTTTTTTCAAAAAATCTAAATATCAAGATATCCAAAACTTGTGTGCGACCCTTGACATATGGCACCGAAAGCAGAGTGGACACCGTAGACCGTAGACACAAAAAACGCGCTAAGAGTGTCAGAAATTGAGACTCTAAGGATTAATCTAGCAAGAGTCTACGAGAGATTGAAAGCTGTCCCACCGCATGCCCAGATCTGATACAGAAGATGATCTGCTCTTGCTAAGAAATTTTTTTTGGAACTAGGTTGCGAAATTTATTGAAAATGTGAAAATGTGAAGCAATATAAAATTGTATCCCAATTTTACTGTGAATTTACATTTAAAAGCTTTCAATATACCTGTCACTGCCAATCTAAATAAATACAGGTTTGTAAATCCGTCACCAAATTTTCTAAAAGTACCCCGGTGCTTAGGCAGTGAAAGGGATAAGTATTTAGTTCAATTAGTCAGCTAGATCCGACTCCGACCCGACGCTGGCCGGTACACAGACGCCCACAACCCCGACCAGCACAGCAGATAGACACGGAACGGTGCAAAGATATTTACAGAAAATACGAGACCGAATAAAGAACACCAGGGTAAGGGAAATATGCTAGATCTAAGACGTCGTTAGGTGGGGAAGGTAACGAAGAAGACAATGGTATGCGCATGTGAGGAGAATAGACCATACAGACTTATTGGACGGCTAACCCCAAGGTAGACGACTAAAGAGATGGATTGACAGCTGGGAATCGACTTCACAGGAGTCTAATCCCTCTTATAAACAGGCCACAAGGCCCACACCAAGCAGAAAATGTAGAGAAGATCTTTTTTAATTAAAGCCCCGTAAATGCCCAGAATTCCATATTCTTCTTCATCTTTGATGAGATGTCAAAAAGTATTATGAAAATAACTTCTGTAATTGGAGATAATCCCGATTTTGTGACAAGTATTTGGACATACTCAAAATGATGTATAGAAAATATGTTTTTGGTGCAATTCCTACTTACCTACGCATTTTCTTGCAACATTTTCAGATTAAAAAATTGCAAATTTAAAGATGCCTCAACTTGATATGAAACATCTATGGTTTTTTTTTAATGAAAGAAGATGGTAGTCTAAGCATCCCAGGGCTTACGACCTGGCATTTGGCTGTCTTAAGCGATCACTTTATAAACCTGTGTATCGTTCACCATTCTGCCCATCATCGAACATACATATTGCATTAATTTTTGATACCTGCATATATGCAATGGTCTCAGACCTTTCACATGTCGGTACGAATTTCGATACATTAGGAAATACGGCCGATTATAGCGCCATCAGCTAAGAAATGGGTGAAGTTTCTTTTATTTAGCTTTTGAACCGGAATAAGAATTCTGTGAAATTTACCATTTTTTATTCGATCCACATTAGTCGCCAAACTTCGCCTCTTCCACATTCATGCATACCCGACGATTGTTAGGTACGACTCCTGAATTGACTACTTTCAAGTATTTAAAATACATGATCATACCAAGTTTTCGTCGGTCTTCCTCTGCTTCTATTGAAAACCACATTCACCTCTTATTTTTTTATTGTTCTTTCTTCACTCGTTCGATTCACATGCCCAAACCATCTCAACACACCTTTCTTAATTTTATCGATAAAAGATATGATTTTGCCGCCTATTGTAAGAGGAATGCATTTTTTATAATCCCTTAAAAATAATCCGTATTTTCTTTTATGAAATCCATATTTGGATGCAATTCCCTAACTAAAATACAACTTTTTACATCTGTCTCTTTCCCACGCGCGTGAAATGCTGGAAAATCATATTTCCGTCCCTCCCGCAGTCATGCGCGTTTGCTGTCAATGGCTTTATCTCTTTTACTCCTTAATAAATTTCCCAGATTAGGCACGTCTCTGTCTAACACTTACAAAGGCGGCACGTGATGAAATTTGCATACATTATCTTTTCAACATAACGCCGTTTAGTATTTCAGTATTTGTATACGGTTAGGTATTAAATAAAACCTTGTTTCCTGATTTGGATGTAAATATAATGCCAATATGTACACATGTTTACATTATCTTACATCTACATTTTTACATATGCATATTTTTACATATCGCTCACTCCTTTCAAGAACGTCATAAATCAAAAATCGTCAATTTTCAGTTGTGCATATTTTCGAAATGCCCAGAAATTGTACTATATCCCAGAAAAAGAGGCATATTTTTAACTTAATATTTACCCGCTACAGGGCAGAAAGTGTTGTTCTTGCATTTTGAAGAAAATGTATTGTTTAATATTTTTTTTAAATAAACTTAATATTTTTTAAATGGAGAAAAAACATTCAGGTTTTATCTTAAAAGATCTGTTGCACAGTAAAAAGTTCAATAAGTGGATTGATATTTAGTTTTAATACATTGTATAATATTATTTAAACTTTAAAAACGTTCTCCTGAAAAATCAAGCTTTTTGATTTATGACGTTCTTGAAAGGAGTGAGCGATATATGTCTGTACACGACGGATTCTCCAGTTCTTTGTATACGTTGCGCGTGGTAATGACGATAGCCTGGAACGACCGGTTGTAATCGGTAGCCTGAAGGAGAAGAGAGGGACAGGAAGATCCCTACACGATGGACCAATTAAGTTAAGGCAGCAGCAGCAGGCACCTCGGTGGTTGGAGCGCTACGTGTAGCGCAGTCAAGGGATAACTGAAGAAGAGTCATTGCTTTCACAAGGGTCACAACCCTCAGTAATGAGGAATAAAACGGAGAAGGGGAGACATTTATGGTATGTCCGCCTCCGTGATGTAATGGTTGGCGTGTTTAGCTGACGTGCTGTAGGTCCCGGGCTCGATTCCCAAGGGGGTCAAAATCTCCCTCCAACCCTTACCCGCACCCCAATGGTGCATAGGGCACTGCATCATATAAACGCAGTATTACCTTGATCGTAAATACATGAAGGAAAGGTGATCAGCCCTCCGCTTCAGGTACCAGTCCAGGGTAATATTGAATAAATATTAGAGTGAAAAAATCACTAATATTTATTTGACCCCTCCCTGGGAATCGAACTCGGGACCTTCAGAACGGTAGCCGAGCGTGCTAAACACTACGGAGGGGGTCAAATTATATATTAATTAATATGGGTGATTTTCACACTTATATGTTTTTAATTTCACCCTGAACTGGTACAAGAAGTGCAGGGCTGATCACCTTGCCTTCATGCAATTAACGATCAAGTTAACACTGCGTCGCTACAATGCAGTGCCCTATGTCTTTCTATCACGGACAACGTCGGATCATGTTATCTTTCTGCAGCATCCATGAATTCTTCGGTCTTCCTTTAGATGTTTTTCGTGGAAGATCCATGGCTATTGCCCGGTTTACAATATGTTCAAGTTCTCTACGTCCTATGTGCCCATACCATCTCAATTGCCTTTCTTCTACCTTACTATTGAAGCCAGTTACACCCAGGCATCCACGAATGAATAAACTCTTTATTTTGTTTCTTGAATGATTTTCAATAATTAATATAACCTTATTATTGGGTAATTAAGTATAACCTAACCATGAGTATTTCAATGTTTTAGAATTAGTGCATTTACCTTAATGATGACAAGGTTCTTGTCAAAACCGGTTGAAAAAGTGTACCATTAAAAAGTGGTTAAAACAAAGTTGTTTTATTATATAAAGTTTAATCTTTATTTTGTTTCTAAGGGGCACTCCATGTGACCGTCTAAGGATTCGGATTTCTGTTGTTTGTAATTCTCTAGAGAACTGACCTTTACTTCTTTACATCAAGGCAATTGAGTAAATACAAATATATATAATATGAGTACTTACGTAAAGTTTTATGTTTTTCATGTTTTCATCAATTAACAGTATATTCTTTTTTGACATCTCATCAAAGATGGAGAAGAATATGGAAGTCTGGGCATTTACGGGGCTGACGACCGTCATAGGCTGGTTTAAATGATCACTTTACACACTTGTAACATTCACCAATTCTACCCATTATTGACAACCACACTACTCAAATTCTTGGTAGTTCTATATATATGAACCAATTTTGAAACCTTGTTCTTGAATCACTAGAACTTCACTAGAGACATCTATTGGTGAGATGTAAAGCCTATGACGGTCGTCAGCCCCGTAAATGCCCAGACTTCCATATTCTTCTTCATCTTTGATGAGATGTCAAAAAATAATATGAAAATAACTCCTGTAATTGGATATAATCCAGATTTTGTGAACAAGTATTTGGACACACTCAAAATGTTGTAATTAACAGTATCATGAAAATACAGTATTTATTTTAAAATATAGTATTTATTTAACAATCTCCTTAACATTCATCGTTCACTATGTTTAATACCACTTTAATAAACATTAATCCATGACTACCGGTTTCGGAATAATCATTACATTTTCAGGTCATTAAAATTAAACTGTCACGGTCTCTCATTTTTTTTCTTCATTTTTCATTCAAACCCTTACCCGCACCCCAATGGTGCATAGGGCACTGCATCATATAAACGCAGATCTTGATCGTTAACACATGAAGGAAAGGTGATCAGCCCTCCGCTTTCGGTACCAGTCCAAAGTAATATTGATTAAACATAAGAGTGAAAATATCACTTATATTTATTTGACCCCCCCCTGGGAATCGAACTCGGGACCTCCAGTACGGCAGCCGAGCGTGCTGACCATTACACTACGGAGGCGGACTACTCTCATTTATACTAAAAAGTATTTATTTATTTCAACATTTAAATAAAAACTGCCTTGTAATTTTTTTAATAATTCCCACATGTAACACCATGAATACTATAAGTAATTTGTCTTAGTTAGCTGAAAGATAATGCTTGTCAATGTCACTTTACTTTATTACCAATAATTAGAAATTGAAAATGAATATAATCAGATATTAAAATCAAACCTTCTCGCGCTCTACCTTCAATAAAATGAATGTTTCCACGAGCCGCCACAGTGAACATTCATTACCGGCTCCATCCTTATCTTTGGTCCAGACATACAGACGGCAGCATCCTTCGTTTTACACTTATTGTCTTACCCGACACTTCTTTACTGCCGACCACTAGATATTGGCCCTAGACCAAGGATGCCCAATCGTTCGTAAAACGAAATTTGTCAGTTTCGAAAACTGTCATAAATTTGGAAAAGCTTATAAGCGTGATGAATTTATTGAAGTGTTATTGTGGAGGTCCTCACCAAAAAGTTATATTTCCAAAATTGCCCAAAAAATTCTTTAAAAGCAAATCTGTTCTCTTTACTGTATTCTATCGAAATCTTAATTAAAGTTGCGACAAAACGTCATCAATCCTGTGTTAAACCAATATGAAATCATTAAATCGCACCAAAACGTAACGATTTTACAAGCTAGAATTCCTGATTACTTAAAATCATTTATGAAGGAAGTGCAACGTTTTGTTGAGCAAAACTAACTAACTAACTAACCATCACGCCGCTTCCCCGCAGGGGTAGGCAGAGAGAAAAGCGCCACACACTCTGTCCTTGCAAACATTCTTCGCCTCTTCCACGTTCATGCATCTCCTCATACATACCCGCCGATTGTTACGACTCCTAACCTGACCACTTTCAAGTATTTGGCATACCTGATCGTGCCATGTTTTTCTCGATCTTCCTCTGCTTCTTTTCCCACTTGTTTTGTTGAGGATCTCCACAATTAATGATTAAGTGAAATTATAAGTGTGTCGTTCGGATTACTAAACATTTTGATAAAAATATTGGGAATAAAGACAATTTCGATTTATGATAATAGTCTTTAACTCTCTTCTTACCATTCATCGTTCACTTTGTGTAATTCCACTTAAAAACATAACTTACCTACTACCTGTTTCGGAATAACCAATAACGAAGAAGAATATGAAAGTTTTGGTATTTACAGATTTTATTTACGACCTATGTTGAGATATCAAGATGTAAATATAATTCCCAAGTGGAGAAACCCAGATTTGTGAACAAGGATTTGGACACACCGAAAAAGTTGTAAATAAAATTACTGGGTATATAATATTATAAGCGTCATAAAAAAATTTTTTTTTTGGCGTCTCTCAGTATGTACAATAATTTGGTAAGGATCTCGAATACATTTAAAAGGGTCTCCGCTAAATATAATGCTTAATCAGATCAACCATAGATACTGCTGCAAACACGCACATGATGCGACGTATGAATTATTCATATCATGTACATATACATATATTCAGCACGCTCAGCTACCGTTCTGGAGGTCCTGGGTTCGATTCCCAGGGGGGTAAAATAAATATAAGTGATTTTTTCACTGTAATATTTATTTTATATTACCCTGGACTGGTACCTGAAACGGAGGGCTGATCACCTTTCCTTCATGTGTAAACGATCAAGATAACACTGCGTTTATATGAAGCAGTGCCCTATGCACCATTTGGTGCGGATAAGGGTTTTTTATACATATGTATGTATATTATTAAAAATTGTATTATGGTTGTCACTTATAATTATTAATTAATTAATTATTTTTTTATTATTATTATTAAGTGATCACTTTGTACACGTGTTACCTTCACCATTATACCTACCCATGATGGACAACCATAATACACACTACTAGTAGTAGTGTAGTAGTGTGTATTATGGTTGTCCATCATGGGTAGGTATAATGGTGAAGGTAACACGTGTACAAAGTGATCACTTTAACCCAGCTATGACATATCATTAGCCCTGTAAATATCCAGACTTCCATATTCATTTATGTTGAGACAACATATTAACATTGTCAAATATTTTTGTCTTATAAAGCAAACATAAATCTTATATGAATCATGTTATAGTCTCTGGGCAAAAAAGTTGGTCTTTCTTGCCTAGACTATGACGTTGACCTCGATAATGCAATGGTTAGTTGGGTTTGATCATAAAATACGGAAATCACAATAACAGAACAGATTGTCGAATGCATTTATGTATTTACCTAACAATTATATACATTGAATGGATCATTGCTATAACTTTGATCGTTTTAGATAATTTTACTAACTAACTAACCATCACGCCGCTTCCCCGCAGGAGTAGGCAGAGAGAATAGAACGCCACACCACTCTGTCTTTTACACTGTAATATTTATTTAGTATTACCCTGGACTGGTTCCTGAAGCGCAAGAATGATCACCTTGCTTTCATGTAAGTAATGATCAAGATAACACTGCTTCAATTCGATGCAGTGCCCTATGCACCATTGGGTGCGGATAAGGGTTATAAGTAAGGAAGTAAGTCTTTTGATGGTTCACATTTTTTGTATAAGGTTTTTTGGATCTAAAATTATAAATAGGTAGGTATACCTATCTTTTATAAGCAAGAGTTTATATAAGAGTGTATAAGAAAAATGTAGGTATGAAAATGTATTTTTGCTATTCTTTTGATACTTTATCAATTCCATGAGGGTTTCTTATGCACATCTAAAGATTTTTTTTAAATTGATTTTTCACCAATCAATCATTTCATTAATTGATTCGGCAGTCCTTTTGTTGTAATATCTATCCAATTTAATAGCGTTACTGTATTTGATAATAATGTTTACAATATCATAGCACTCGTCAAAGTAAATTTGAAGAAATGGTGAAAAAGTTAGTCTTCATATTGAAAATAAATATTAGTGATTTTACACTCTAATATTTATTTAATATTACCCTGGTCTGGTTCCTGAAGCGCAAGAATGATCACCTTGCCTTCATGTAAGTAATGATCAAGATAACACTGCGTCAATTCGATGCAGTGCCCTATGCACCATTGGGTGCGGATAAGGGTTACAAGAAATAGATATTGACATCACAACAAAGATGAAGAAGAATATGGATGTCTGGGTATTAACGGTGCTTACGACCTGTCATGTGTTGGTTTCACTTTATACACGCGTAACATTTACCATCCTACCCATGACTGAAAAACACAAGACTCAAATTTCGGATGTTGTGTGTATCGTAGTCATACAGGAGAAAGTGACCAAGTGCATTTTTTACAAAAACGTGATTATTTACTATTTGATATCTTACTAGCTTAATATTGACCTGAAAAAATCCTATACCGATTTTAAACTTGGAAGCATAATATATTGACTTGTCAAAAATTACTAACTTCATTGATGTTTATTTTCTTGCCAAGCAAAAGTGACTTAAATGGCCCTCCTGAATATTTTACGTTTTGTTAGTTGGTCACTTTCTCCTGTACGACTACGATATATCCTTTAATTGGCACCTTTTCACATGCGAGTTCTCGGCGCCATCAACGCATTTAAGAAATTAGTAAATTATAAGGTCCTTTTTTTATGATGCAAAAAAAATCCACGTGCCTCCTTTGTATTTTTTTATTCTTTTGTAATTTCGTTGCAATCTTTCATCTCGCTTCTCCTCGTAAGTTGTGGGGTCATTTCCCATGTGCGCGAGAGTGATGCATGCATGACACTCGCTTTTCACGCGGTTCTGGGCGAGTCCATGTTAAGCCTCGCCCATACGGAGCATGGGCGGGTCTAAATAAATTGGCCTCGATAGGTAAAGATTCCCAACTGACTGACTAACCATCTGAGCAGAGAGAATAGAACGCCACACCAATCTGTCTTTGCATACATTTTTCGTCTTTTCCACGTTCACACGTCTCCTCACACATACCTGCCGATTATTCCGAATTCCGATTTGACCACTTTCAAGTATATGAAACACTCGATCGTGTCGAGTTTTACTCGGTCTTCCTCCGCTTCTATTTCCAACTACATTCGCCTCGTTTCTTATTGTTCTTTCTTCACTCATTTGATTCACATGTCCAAACCATCTCAACACACTTTTGTTAATTGTATCGATAATGCGTATCTCAGCCTTGCATTCCTTCATTTTTTCACCATTCGACCACCTGTGATCATACATCATTTTGCCGCACATTCGTCTGAGAAATCGCTTTCCGACTGCATTCCACCTACTTTCATTTTCCAACTCCATGCTTCACTTCACCATACATTAGAGTCAGTATCATCTTATCCGGGTAACAATACGAGTACTTTAACAATGCAAGGTAAACACTGCTCATACTTCTTCTTCTTTATGAGCCCTCTGACCTCCACTGCTGGATATAGGCCTCTTCCCCTTCTTTCCATTTCCTCCGGTCGGTTGCTGCTTACAGCCAGTTTTTACCCCCCACAGCGACAACATCCTCAGACCATCTCTTTTGGGGTCTTCCAACACCTATTTTGCTCTCCCAAGGTCTCCCAATTCTTGGGGTCCATTTTGTGGGGTCCTGTCTCGCTATATGTCATGCCCACTGCCATTTGAGTTTTGCCACGCGATCCGTGATGTCCTATATCATAGCTCATACATATCGTAGTCATACAGGAGAAAGCGACCAAGTGCATTTTTTACAAAAACGTGATTATTGACTATTTGATATCTTACTAGCTTAATATTGCCCTGAAAAAGTCCCAAAGTGAATTTC
Organism: Brachycentrus maculatus; assembly: GCF_059751285.1. NCBI lineage: Eukaryota > Metazoa > Arthropoda > Insecta > Trichoptera > Brachycentridae > Brachycentrus > Brachycentrus maculatus. The sequence continues at coordinate 867,714 of NW_028280962.1, read as the reverse complement.
AACTTGGAAGTATAATATATCTACTGGTTAAAAATGGTCAACTGCATTAATGTTTATTTTCTAGCCAAGCAAAAGTGACTTAAATGGCCCTCCTGAACATTTTACGTTTTGTTAGTTGGTCGCTTTCTCCTGTATGACTACGATATATCATAAATCTCATGATGCTTCGTGTTTGAGTTCACGGGAGCCATGTATAGTTAATTTAAGAAAGCTTTAATTCAGCAGATACCTTTTTATTCTAATGTATGCAAGATCCTTACTGGAGTATTTTACATACTGGGTAGATTGGGTTTCATTGTATTGATGGAGTATTTGGTTGGTTGACTAGACTCCCCAGTCCTGCTTGATACATCGTTGTTCCTTACATCCTCCGACCGATGAATCCCCAACACGCCCCTGTGGCAGCAAATCTCCAATGACACTAATCTGATAGTATGGATGGGCAGATTGGGTTTCGTTGTATTGATGGAGTGTTTGGTTGGTTGCATAGAAGCTCTGGCTGTCTCTGTGCGTAAGGTTCTACATAGTATACATGGGTAGATAGTGGGTTTGTTGGACTGATGGAGTGTTTGGTTGGTTGCATAGAAGCTCTGGCTGTCTCTGTGCGTTTGGAGTAAGTTCCTACATAGTATACATGGGTAGATGGTGAGTTCCGTTGGACTGATGGAGTGTTTGGTTAGTTGCATAGAAGCTCCGACAGTCTCTGTGCGCTTGGAGTAAGGTCTTACATAGTATATATATGGGTAGATGGTGGGTTCTGATGGACTGATGGAGTGTTTGGTTGGTTGCAGAGAAGCTGCGGCTGTCGCTGTGCGTGGGGTGCGGCGGGCAGATCCACGACCAGTACATCCTGCGCGTGGCGCCCGACCTGGAGTGGCACGCGGCGTGCCTCAAGTGCCAGGAGTGCCGCCAGTTCCTGGACGAGTCCTGCACGTGCTTCGTGCGCGACGGGAAGACCTACTGCAAGAGAGATTACACCAGGTACAAATATTTATTAAACCATATCCGCTCCCTAGGCGGAAATTATGGAGTCCACAAACTGTCTCCAGGCTTTTTTGTCGTCTGCCAGCTCCCTTGTATCCTCCCAAGTCAGATCCGCGTCCCGAAGTTCTGACGAGAACTGCCGGCGCGAACCTGATGCCTTGTAAAAGAGGCAAGCTTGATGGCGGCTCTCGGGAGGCATGCGGAGTACATGGCCAAGCCAACTGAATCGCCTTTTCTTGACGACAGTTGTGACCAAGATTTGCTGGGTCCTACGCCTTATCTCTTCACCAGGTACAAACATACATACAATATATACATGAAAGTCTTGTTCTGACATTTCTTGGTGGAAATGCATTTTATGTTAACAAGCTAACTGACCATCGTATTCGTCTGAGGGATCGCATTTCGACTGCATTCAGTCTACTGTCATCCTTCTTTTGTCATCTCCATGCTTCGCTTCCATACATTGTTATTTGTACCAGGACTCCATTATGCACTGCCTTTTGCAGTTTATCTCTCTAGAATTTTTTTTATTAGCTATAACTGTTCAGTGCACCATTCAATCTGTTTCCAGCGTACACTTTGCTTTCCATATCATTATCAATCTCTCCATCCCTAGTAATCGTACAGGATACTGTTTTATTTTTGCATAACATCATCAATATCAATTCGTACCATTAAAATCGCATCGCATTGGGATATTTACCAAACTCATATTTGATAATTTGTAAGCGACTCCCTGGCCACTTTTGTTTCATTCAACCTTTGACGAAATTGCGTTTTGTCTCTTTCTTTCTTGGAGATCCCAACGCGTCACGCAATCGATATTTTTGTCCCTGTCTGGCACGCCGTGTCGGTATGTGGCGTCTCGTTCTCTCCCCATTAGGGGAGAGTGTGGTTATAGTAATCAAGGTAAAAGCTTTTCGCCTGCGCGCACGCAGAGTCAGTAAGGGTCAACTTTTGCAAACTTTTCTCTCAAAAGTGAATAAAAAATAACAGTATACAACAAAGGGTGAAGCAACCCATTATCGACCTATTTTTTAAATAAGCAGTTTTAGAAGGCTAAACTAGCGATAATTAAAAATAACTTAAGATTATTTATTATATTGGACACTGGATTATTCACCATACGGATGATGTATCAATTTTAAAGGTGTTTTAACTAGATATGCTCAGACTTCCATCTTCGTTCATTAAAAAGGGAAGAATGATATATCAAGTTGAGACATATTCAAAATTGAAAATACATATTAAAAAAAGTTCTATGGGGGTACTCGCAAATATACAATTCTTTGAATGATCAGCTGTGCGAAGGGCCACAGGTGTTTCTACGCGCATTTAAAAAAAAAATATGTACAAGAACTATATTTTTTTACAATATTTACTGAAAAGTGTTTTTTCAAATATTTTTTAAACTTCTTACCGTTCAATATTTTTTCTTTTCGCTGGGATATAGTACATTTTCTGAGCATTCTGAAAACATGCAAAATTGAAAATTAACTATTTTTGATATACTTATGACGTTGTTGAATGGAGTGAGCGATATATGAATTGAGAAAGATGTGGCTCTAATAGGATACGATGCCGTAATACCGTTTTTATTCCCTGTTGCGTGTTTGATGGAAAGATTAATTAAAGATAGACGTTATAAAGTTCGTTTTGTATATGTCTACATTATTTTTATTACCAGCTACCGTTTAAAAACTTTTTTGTTTTCATCACCTCCGTAGTGTGATGGTCAGCGCGCTTGGCTACCGTGCTGGAGGTCCCGGGTTCGATTCCCAGGGGGGTCAAAATAAATATGGTTGATTTTCGCTCTCATAGTTATTTAATATCACCCTGGACTGGTACAAGAAGTGCAGGGCTGATCACCTTTCCTTCATGTGTAAGCGATCAAGATAACACTGTGTTATATGACGCAGTGCCCTATGCACCATTGGGGTGCGGATAAGGGTTTTATTATTACATTTATCAAATCTCAAATCCAAGCTCTATGCACCATCTAGGTGTGAATAGGATTCAAAGAAAATAAAAATGCACATTAAAAATATATTTAACATAAACACGTAAATATTAGCCGATTTATTTTTAAGGAATTCTAATAATCCACGGGTATGTAAGAGGAAATTAATGAACGTACAAGAGGCGAAGATTATTTGCAAATACAGGTTGGTGAGGCGTTCTATACTCTTTGCCTACCACTGCAAATAGCGATGTGATGGTTAGTTAGTTAGAAGAGGTAATTTGAGATTGCTATTATGAAATACAAAATTGTCCTTTCGCAATTGTATGAGGGAGTGTTATGTAGTCTAATTTCAGATTTTTGGGACTCCAACCCAGTTGGAATCAAACTTGTAGGGAATTTAAGTTGGCTGATTTTAAAAGTGACCGATTCACCTACGTTTACTATAATCTATTTATGATTAAAGTAGATCGGCTGTCCAAGTTTAAAACACAGTAAGAAACATTTTTTTTGTAGTATGTTTTTTTTTGCATTTTCGAACTAAGTAGAGTCTACTTAGTCCATAAATGCAAAAAAACGTATTACAAAAAAAATGTCCCTTACTGTGTTTTAAATTTGGACAGCCGAGATATATTTTTGTTTGTGTGACAACTGGCAACCCCTGGTGAATTCCCCATAGACCAATAAAGTTTCAATCAACGTGTAACAGTACCTACCTACCCCGCTCGCGAGTTTAGGGGTTGGTAATAAATCTCCCAATTTATTACCAACCCCTAATGGACAAGTCATTTTTGCAAGCAAGGCATATTCAAAGTTTTTACTCCCTTCGATCAGAATTAGTCCAAGTTTATTTAATATTAAATGTAAAAAAAATCTCTTACTGCATATTGAATTATCCACATTTATATATATATTTTTTATTTGGTTTTGAGTTCGTATATAGAACAACTTCTTTCCCAACTTAATCATTTTTGTAGACTGTTGAGATCAGCTCTCCTCGTCCTCAGGTTGTAGGTCCTTCTATCATATACAATGTCACCTAGGCCATGCTCTCGAATCATGTTATCTTTCTGCAGCATCCATGAATTTTTTGCTCTTCCTCTAGATGTCTTTCGATGAAGATCCATGGTGATCATCTGGTTTACAATATGATCAGGTTCTCTGCGTCCTATGTGCCCATACCATCCCAATTGCCTTTCCTATACCTTACTATTGATGCCTGTTATAGCCAGGCTTCCACGGATGCGTGAACCCATTATTTTGTCTCTAAGGGACACTCCAGCTGACCATCTAAGTATTCGCATTTCAACGGTTTCTACTTCTTTCGCTGGTCGCTGGTCAAATAAAATTTATGTGGAGAAAACTACAAAGTTGTTACTTTATTTAATAAAATGCAGTTCCACCAAGAAATGTTACAAATGCAAAAACTATCCACGTTTTAAATTAAATTTAAAATAACTTTTTCTTATCCTAAATTCGTATTCAGGTTATATTTCTTCATCCCGCAATCGTTTTAAGGTTAACGGTTTCTACTTCTTTCGCTGGTCGCTGGTCAAATAAAATTTATGTGGAGAAAACTACAAAGTTGTTATTTTATTTAATAAAATGCAGTTCCACCAAGAAATGTTACAAATGCAAAAACTATCCACGTTTTAAATTAAATTTAAAATAACTTTTTCTTATCCTAAATTCGTATTCAGGTTATATTTCTTCATCCCGCAATCGTTTTAAGGGTAGATCCAGTCTCCACCCCTAAGGTACGCATCGAGTCTCCCCGGTGGTCGCGGTATAGGGTTACTTTGTAGGCACAGTTGCTCGGGTATCGAACCCAGGACGGAAGCGAAACTCGACACTAAACAAACCACTAGGCCGCGGGACAGATGATGTCACAAGCGAGTCACAACAAAGCCAAAATATCAACCAAAAGAAATAATTGTAGCGATAAAGCCATTAATATACCATATACATGTCGCTCACTCCTTTCAAGAACGTCATAAATCAAATAACTTGATTTTTTAGGAGAACGTTTTTAAAAATTTAAAATATAAAACAATGTATTAAAAATAAATATCAAGCCACTTATTGAACTTTTTACTGTGCAACAGATCTTTTTAGGTAAAACCTGAAGGTTTTTTCTTCATTTGAAAAATATTTAGTATATTTAAAAAAATAATTAAACAATACCTTTTCTTCAAAATGCAAAAACAACACTTTCTGGCCTATAGCGGGTAAATATTATGTTAAAAATATCCCGCTTTTGCTGGGATATAGTACATTTTCTGGGCATTCCGAAAACATTCACAACTGAAAATTGACGATTTTTGATTTATGACGTTCTTGAAAGGAGTGAGCGATGTATATATACAACATTATGATTGTGTCCTAATTCTTGTTCATAAATCTGGATTATCTCTAATTATATGGGTTATTTTTCATATTTCAAATAATCCAGATTTGTGAACAAGTGTTTGGACACTCAAAATGTTGTAAATAAATTAAATGGTCAAATTTTAAGCTAAAATAATAAAATGAAAACGATATTTACTTGCGTTTCTCATGTATGTGATTATATTCCAGGATTCGGACCTCACATACCTACTAATAAAATAGTTTCTGTTCATCTCACCAATATATGTGTCTAGTGAAGTTTTAGAGATTCAAGAACAATGTTTAAAAATTGTTTCATATGTAGGTATATTTATAGAACATCTAAGAATTTGAGTAGTGCGGTTGCCAATAATGGGTAGAATTGGTGAATGTTACACGTGTGTAAAGTGATCTTGTAAACCAGCCTGTGACGGTCGTCAGCCCCGTAAATCCCCAGACTTCCATACTTTTTTTCGAGAAATAAAAATACTTTGTGTTCTGATCCACTCACATTCTAGTTTCGGCAACAACCTGTTGCCCTCTTCAGGGTTACATTTATTACTGCCTATCTAACCCTGAAGAGGGCAACAGGTTGTTGCCGAAACTAGTTAGTTAAAATAAAAATGTGAGTGGATCAGAACACAAAGTATTTTTATTTCTCGAAATAATATATCAAGATGATCCACAAAGTTAATCCTTTCAATATTTAAAACATTCCATACTTTTCTTCATCTTTGATGAGATGTCAAAAAATAATATAAATTTATAGTTTCTGTCTCTAATTATATGTATACATTCCACACTAGAATAATTTTTACACTTCTTTTACAAGAAATATATAGTAAACTGAAGGATTAAAGACTCAAAATCAAATTAAATTATTGAATTTTTAAAAAATAATCTTTCTTAAAAATCGCCGCAACATTAATTAAGAAGTGAATAAGTAAATAGCCATGCGGTTGTCCTGACAGGGATCAAACCCGGCACCTCAAGCATGGCAATGCATCGTGCCTACCGCTGAATCTTGATCTAGTTTAATTTATTATAAAAATATAAAAATAAATGACTCTACTCGTGAAATGAATCACCTTCATTTTTTAACCCTTTGCACGCACCGTCGACTCTGTTGCGGCTATATTTTTTCCCCCATTATAAAAACAATTATCGTTAGAATATCACTGTTATCAGTTCGATCTGAAATTATATTTCATTGGTGTCTTCACGCACTGTAGAAATAACGCAACACGCCTTATCTGATCGAATGTACCTAAAGATGCAATTTTAATTTATGTTAATTTGCACATTACACTTATTACCTAGGTAATCAATCATCCTGTATATATATTAACACGCATATAAAGCTTAATTATGAAGTGTGGAATTATGAGAAATGAACGAGTAGGTGCTCGCCTCCATAGTAATGTTATTCTGTTTAATTTCAACCACTGGATTGAAATCTCATGATGTATAGAATTATTATTTTTTAAAATCTCATCAAAGATGAAGAAGAATATGGAAGTCTGGGCATTTACGGGGCTGACGACCGTCATCGGCTGGTTTAAGTGATCACTTTACATACGTGTAACATTCACCAATTCTACCCATTATTGACAACCACACTACTCAAATTCTTGGAAGTTCTATAAATATGAACCAATTTAGAAACCTTGTTCTTGAATCACTAGAACTTCACTAGAGACATCTATTGGTGAGATGTAAAGAAGCTTTTTATGAAGCAGAAACTCTTATATTAGTATGTGAGGTCCGAATCCTGGATTATAATCACACACATGAGAAACGCCAGAAAATACCATTTTCATTTTTATTTAAGCTTATAATTTGACCAGATAATTTATTTACAACATTTTGAGTGTGTCCAAATACTTGTGCACAAAATCTGGATTATCTCCAATTACAGGAGTTATTTTCATATTAATGTGAAAATAACTCCTGTAATTGGAGATAATCCAGATTTTGTGAACAAGTATTTGGACACACTCAAAATGTTGTATGTATAGAATTGTTTTGACATCTCATCGAAGATGAAGAAGAATATAGAAATCTGGGCACATACTAATAAAAGAGTTTCTGCTCAATAAAAAGCTGATTTTCATCTCACCAATAGATGTTTCTAGTGAAGTTCTAGTGATTCAAGAATAATGCTTCAAATTGGTTCATATATATATATAACATCCAAGAATGTGAGTAGTGTGGTTGTCAATAATGGGTAGAATTATTAATATGAAAATAACTCCTGTAATTGGAGATAATCCAGATTTTGCGAACAAGTATTTGGACACACTCAAAATGTTGTGTATAATTTACATTTGAAGTATTATTTTTTACATTTCATCAAAGATGAAGAAGAATATGGAAGTCTGGGCATTTACGGGGCTGACGACCGTCATAGGCTGGTTTAAGTGATCACTTTACACACGTGTAATATTTACCAATTCTACCCATTATTGATAACCACACTACTCAAATTCTCGGAGGTTCTATATATAAGAACCAATTTCGAAACATTGTTCTTGAATCACTAGAACTTCACTAAAGACATCTATTGCTGTGATGAAAAGGAGCTTTTTATTAAACAGAAGCTCTTTTGTCAGTATATGAGGTCCGCATAATCAACTTATGACGGTCGTCAGCCCCGCAAATGCCCAGACTTCCATATTCTTCTTCATCTTTGATGAGATGTCAAAAAATAATACTTATATTGTATATATATATATATATATATATATATATATATATATATATATATATATATATATATATATATATATATATATATATATATATATATATATATATATATATATATATATATATATATATATATATATATATATATATATATATATATATATATATATATATATATATATATATATATATATATATATATATATATATATATATATATATATATATATATATATATATATATATATATATATATATATATATATATATATATATATATATATATATATATATATAAATATATATAAATATATATTTATATATATATATATATATATATAAATATATATATATATATATATATATATATATATATATATATATATATATATATATATATATATATATACATATATATATATAAATATATATATATATATATATATATATATATATATATATATATATATATATATATATATATATATATATATTTATATATATATATATATATATATTTATACTACTACTACTACTACTACTACCGTCACGCCGTTTCCCCGCAGGGGTAGGCAGAGAGGATGGAACGCCACACTCTTCTGTCCTGACATACACTCCTAGCCTCCTTCACATCCATACATTTAGTCATACATGCCCTCCGATTACGCAGACTTTTGACACCGCCAGATTTTAGGTTCTGATTAATCTGATCGTGCCAAGTCTTTTTCGGTCGTCCACGTTCTGTTTTCCCTCTCACATTCGCCACATATATTTTCTTAGTCATTCTCTCGCTATCCATTCGCTCCACATGTCCATACCACCGCAAAGAGCTCTTTCTAATCTTTTCAATTATTCCTCGTTCAGCCTTACATTCCTTTCTTATATCGTCGTTTTTAATTCTTATTTATATATTTATATATATATATATATATATATATATATATATATATATATATATATATATATATATATATATATATATATATAAAAATATATATATATACATATATATATATATATATATATATATATATAAATATATATATGTATATATATATATATATATATATATATATATATATATATATATATATAAATATATATATATATATATATATATATATATATATATATATATGTAAATAATGCTTTTTATTTTATTTCTTCAATTAATTTATTTATGAGGTTATTATGCGATGCACTCACTACCTGTGGATAATTATTTATAAGTTTGTAATTATACCCACCCTACATAATGCGAGGACTCGAACCAGTGTTCCCGTATCGCGCGGATAATGAACTCTTTGTACATTATAATTCAATTAGCACACCTTTATGACAATAACACATGTATATTTAATAAGGTGTTAACTTTAGAATACCTCTGCGTTACTACCTTTTTCCAATAATTATTGTTAATATACAAATCAAATATAGCAGCAGTGCATTTCGAAGAGTACCTACGTAGAGATACGAGTACAGTAAAACCTCGATATAGCGGACTCATTGGAGGAGGGAGATGTCGTTAAAGCCGAAAATGCGTTATAAAAAAAAAAGATTTAAAATAAATCAAGAACGGGGTAAAAAGCATATTAAAAATATTCTTCTAACCCTTAGCCGCACCCACCGTGGTGCATAGGGCACTGCACCTTATAAACACAGTGTTATATTGTTCGTTAACACATGAATAAAAAGTGATCAGCCCTCCGCTTTTCCGTTCGGAGTAATATTCAATAAATATTAGAGTGAAAAATTACTTATTTATTTATTTTACACACAATATTTATTTTACCCCCCCCCCTCCCTATTTGATTTGTGTAAACCTGGGACCTCCAGCACGGTAGCTAAATACGCTAACCGTTACACCACGGAGGCGGATGATATAAAAAATATTAATTTAAAAATAGTATGTACATTTTATTGAAAATAAGATGATGTTTTTTATCGTATTTGTATTTGTATTTGTATTTTATTTTATTTTTATTTTATTGGAAGTAAGAACAACAGTTACAACATTTACATGTTTTAATATGTTGTAATATGTACAAATCAAAATACAAAAAAATCATGAGTACCAATTAGAGTTCTTCACACCTATGCATAAGAAAAGTCTATGTATAAGAAGAGACATGAGACAAGGATGGGATAAAGAGAAAAGGAGATGACAGTGATAGGAAAAGAAGAAAAGGAAAGGGCATGGAATAGAATCACCTTTTTAGGTTTATAAGATTTCGAACAATTTTGCTTTAAAGTTTGAAAGTTTGAATGCATGTTTGTATGTATTTTTCCAGATTATTCGGCACCAAGTGCGACAAGTGTGGAGCGTCCTTTAGCAAAAACGACTTTGTGATGAGAGCGAAGACGAAAATATACCACATCGACTGCTTCAGATGCTCTGCCTGCGCTAAGCAACTCATCCCAGGTGAGGAAAACTTTAAACTAAGTTCTGATCCTAATTTATCTTAGATTACCTTCCCTTCATAGCTTTACACTTGGCTGTTATCCTTAGCTTTCTTCTCCGTCTTACTCCTCAGTACTGAGGGTTGTGACCATAGTGGAAGCAATGACTCTTATTCTCAATATTATTAATATTGAATGGTATATAAGCTGGTTCATTAATATGTTTAATCCTAGTGCATGTTTAACCTCGTAAAAATAGTTGATCTCGAAACCATTAGCTATATTTCATACCTTTTTATCTAAGACAACTGTAACATTCAATATTAACTATTATAATTAGCAACCAAATAAATTTTACTTATAGTTTGATTCAACATCGGTTAAGCAGGATTCGTCAGTATCCAATTCGAATCCCGCCCACTCCTTTCATCCTACGAGTATATAAGTTGATTCATTAATATGGCATGTTTAACCTCGGCTTGTAACGCATGTCTGTGCTGAAAACTTAAGTGCATGTTGGTAGTTTGCATTTTGTGTAGTTTTAAGTGTGTAAATGGTGCTAGCTATGGTGGTGAAGGATGGTATTGTTTGCATGCTGTAGTAGTGATTGTCCTGACGAAGAGACGGGTACGTCTCGAAACCGGTAGACATAAAAATCTCGGTGAGTGGTTATATACTAATATTATTGACATTTTAGTAAAAAAATAAATTATTAAAAATTACTCTTCTCCAGTTATATCTCGACTATATTTAGTGTAGATCTAGCAAATGAACGCGTATCTATGAGAAGACGAATGTGCATGTGTGAAGTGTGGAAGAGGGTGTGTTCATAAATTAAACCCTGAAGAGGGCAACAGGTTGTTGCCGAAACTAGTTGGTTAGTAAAAATGTGAGTGGATCAAAAAAACTAAGTCTTTTTATTTCTCAAAATAATGTATTTAATGTTGATCAACGTTCTGAACTCCAGGTGACGAGTTCGCGTTGCGCGAGGGCGGCATGCTGTACTGCAAGGAGGACCACGAGGCTGGCGGCGCGGGGGCGGCGGCGGGGGCGGGCGCGGCGGCGGCGCGCGAGTCCAACAACAACACGAGCCTCAGCAACAACAACCACTCCGGCGGACAAGAGATGGCGTCCATGTCGGGTAAGGAACTTGGATATTAGGACTCGATGAAGTTGCTTTGGGGAAGCGCCGCTAGATGGCGTTATATTATCAAAATGTTTTTATCGACTTTTGGACCAAAATTAGGTTTTTTTAATGCGCTTTTTTTTACTTAATATTGACCGCTAATGAATATATACTTTTTTTTAAATTACTGTATTTTTTAAGTTTTACTTAGTAAATACCACTGCTTCTTAGAAGTATTTAAATACTAAGTAAAATTTAAATTAAAAATTGATAGATTTTACCACAAAGTGACTGCATTCAACTAACGAAACCTTTTTTAATTTGTTTATTTTTACTTGAATTATTTTTTTAGTATTAAAAAGAAAATACTAAAAAAATCGTAAAATATTTAAGATTGTTGAACGAATGCAATTTTTAATATTTAACTGAAAAAAATATTAACACAGGAACTACATATCGCTCACTCCTATCAAGAACGTCATAAATCAAAAATCGTCAATTTTCAGTTGTGCATATTTTCGGAATGCCCAGAAAATGTACTATATCCCAGCAAAAGAGGCATATTTTAAACATAATATTTACCCGCTACAGGGCAGAAAGTGTTGTTTTTGCAATTTGAAGAAAAAGTATTGTTAAATTATTTTTTTAAATTTACTAAATATTTTTCAAATCGAGAAATAACCTTCAGGTTTTACCTAAAAAGATCTGTTACACAGTAAAAAGTTCAATAAGTGGCTTGATATTTATTTTTAATACATTGTATTATATTTTTAAACAATAAAAACGTTCTCCTGAAAAATCTAGTTTTTTGATTTATGACGTTCTTGAAAGGAGTGAGCGATATATCATTAATCTCGACAAATATGAGTTCACAACAGCCATCTATGTTGGACTGAGAAAGTTTTTACTAAGCAGATATTCTTTTATTTGGATTTTTTTTATCTAAAAATTAAATTCGTTTAAAATGCCATAACTAAGCGAAAAACTTGTCACAAAATTGATTTTTGGTGTTTTTTTAACAATAAAATAAAATACGATTTTGTAGACTTAAAAAATCTGAGTTCGAGTTAACATTTAATACGTGTACTGAAAATAACTCCTAAATGAAGTATTTTTACTCACTCAAAATGTTTTGGACAAAAATTTAATGAAAAATTACATCAATTGTGACACGAGTTTCGATGCATTCCGCGCCATTTTCAAACACCACATTGACACGGATCGAAACACGTGTCATTATAGATTTTCAGAAATTTTTAAGTATTATCCTAGTAAAACTTAAATTAAAAAATAATAAAATTAATCTATTTTTTTATTTTTTTATTTTATTATTTTTTTTTGACATCTCATCAAAGATGAAGAAGAATATGGAAGTCTGGGCATTTACGGGGCTGACGACCGTCATCGGCTGGTTTAAGTGATCACTTTACACACGTGTAACATTCACCAATTCTACCCATAATTGACAACCACACTACTCAAATTCTCGGAAGTTCTATATATATGAACCAATTTAGAAACCTTGTTCTTGAATCACTAGAACTTCACTAGAGACATCTATTGGTGAGATGTAAAGAAGCTTTTTACTAAGCAGAAACTCTCATATTTTGTGAACAAGTATTTGGACACACTCAAAATGTTGTAATTAATCTTTCATTTATTTTTTTCGTAAACGTATCATGACTTTTTCAATTTATATCAGATCTTCGCATTAAAAAAAAACATTTTGAACAAAAAGTTATTCTTGGAAAATTTGTAGATAAGGTTTGTGAAAAAAATGTAGTTTATTTTTTATCGTACTATAATAATGTATTGGTACGTGTCTATTATATATGCATTAACAGAAATAATTTTCTTTGATTTAATTCCGACATTGATCGATATCTTACTGAGCAAACACTCGTTGTCAAAAAAAAAACTGGTAGATTATGAATTATGATACACTTTATATGATAATAATTGAATTGTAAATATGAATTAAATTGAATGAATTGAATGGAAAATAGAACTAGGACGACCGAAAAAGACTTGGCACGATCAGATCAATCAGAACCTAAAATCTGGTGGTGTCATTAGTCTGTGTACTCGGAGGCCATGTATAACTAGATGTATGGATTCACATCCTCCTTCAGGCGAGGAGTGTATGTCAGAACAGAAGAGTGTGGCGTTCCATACTTTCTGCCTACCCCTGCGGGGAAACGACGTGATGGTAGTAGTAGTATAAAAGAAACCGAGATTTGTGAACAAGGATTTGGAGACACCAAAAACATTGTGAATTTTAACTCTCCTGGGAGTTAACATAGAACCCGTGATTTCCAGCACGGTATTCTAACGCGCTAACCACTACACTATGAAGACTGGCAAATCACCTAGAAATTGGTAAATTCTGATTTGTAAGTTCAAACCCGATGTGACACAAGCGGTGTTTTCAACACATAAAAAGGGTGTTTTCCATATTGAAGTGTTTTCTTGTTGTGAATGCACTCGACAATGTCGCTAGGATTGTCATGTTGACACTGACCACCGAAATCCCTTTCAACATAATCCGCCAGTATTGACGTTCCGGTCTGTGGAGGCCAACCTAGAAATGAATCCCACACACTCGCGTTGAAAGACGCCGCCTGTACCTCTACACCAAGTATCCACGAACGAGGCGTCACACGTTGTCGCATGGATTCAAACACCTCATATCGCTCACTCCTTTCAAGAACGTCATAAATCAAAAATCGGCAATTTACAGTTGTGCATGTTTTCGGAATGCCTAGAAAATGTACTATATCCCAGCAAAAGAGGCATATTTTTGACTTAATATTTACCCGTTACAGGGCAGAAAGGGCTGTTTTTGCATTTCAAAGAAAAGGTATTATTTATGTTTGTTTTAAATATACTAAATATTTTTCAAATGTAGAAAAAACATTCAGGTTTTGCCTTAAAAGATCTGTTGCACAGTAAAAAGTTCAATAAGTGGCTTGATACTTATTTTTAATACAATGCATTATATTTTTAATCTTGAAAAACGTTCTCCAGAAAAATCAAGTTTTTTTATTCATGACGTGTGAAAGAAGTGAGTGATATGTAAATCTTTGTTTCTTTAACATAATTTTTGACATCTCAATATAGATGAAGGAGAAATGGAAGTCTGTGCATTTACAGGACTTACGACAGTCATAGGCTGGTTCAGTGATCACTTTACACGAGTGTAACATTCACCAATTCTACCTATGATTGACAACCACACTATTCAAATTCTCGGAACTTCTAAATACGAATATATGGTTCAATTATCGAAATTTTGTGCTTGAATCACTAGAATTTCACTAGAGATTGAATTGATTGATTGGTGAGATGAAGAAGCTTTTTATTGAGCTTAATTTTTAATTTTATTTTTATTGAAATTAATTCATTTATATCTTGATTATAATATCCATTGAATCCTGGATTATAATCACATACTAGAAGAAACGCTAGAAAACATCATTTTCAATTCTTAATTAAGCTTATAATTTGACCAGTCAATTTATTTACAACATTTTTAGTATATCCAAATACTTGTTCACAAATCTGGATTATTTCCAATAAGGAGTGATTTTTTTACATTATTTTTGACATCTCAACATAGATGAAGAAGAATATGGAATGAAAGAATATGTCAATGAAAACATTTAAAAAAATCTTATTCTACATTTATATACATAAATATAAGTATACATATATACATATTTATATATATATATATATATATATATATATATATATATATATATATATATATATATATATATATATATATATATATATATATATATATATATATATATATATATATATATATATATATATATATATATATATATATATATATATATATATATATATATATATATATATATATATATATATATATATATATATATATATATATATATATATATATATATATATATATATATATATATATATATATATATATATATATATATATATATATATATATATATATATATATTTATATATATATATATATATATACATATATATATACATATATATTTAGATGTAAATTTATAATGGTATCATTCGTTTAAAATCGTTTGTGGTAGAATAAATATTTATGAAAATACCGTATTTCCATTCTTCCTTGAACACGCAACTGCAGGTTAAATATTCACCGCATAATGAATGAATGACGTTTAAAAAAAATTATTTGAAAAAAAAAAGAAAATGAGTTAAGTACCTTCTTACAAAGGCCGTGTACTCAATAGTGTTGCCAGCGGATATTACTGAAATCGTTTAAAAAAAATGTGCTTACTTAGTATAAGACAGGATATTGGTTACATAAATCCGGTTATTCACGTGCGATGGATGCCCGCGGGAAATTTGTGTTTAATTGCATATTTTAAGGGTCTATTCTTGAGTGTAACAATATAATATTATTTTTTAACATCTCATCAAAGATGAAGAAGAATATGTAAGTCTGAGCATTTACGGGGCTGACGACCGTCATAGGCTGGTTTAAGTGATCACTTAACACACGTGTAACATTCACCAATTCTACCCATTATTGACAACCACACTTCTCAAATTCTTGGAAGCTCTATAAATATGAACCAATTTAGAAACCTTGTTCTTGAATCACTAGAACTTCACTAGAGACATCTATTGGTGAGATGTAAAGAATTATTAGTGATTCAAGAACAAGGTTTCTAAATTGGTTCATATATATATATATATATATATATAGAGCTGGTCAATAATGGGTAGAATTGGTGAATGTTACACGTGTGTAAAGTGATCACCTAAACCAGCCTATGACGGTCGTCAGCCCCGTAAATGCCTAGACTTCCATATTCTTCTTCATCTTTGATGAGATATCAATAAATAATATAAATTTGGATAATTTATGTAACGCCATTTTCGTTAAATACTACCTCAAAGGCGCTTTATGTTTTACGATTTTAAATATTGACAAGGTCAAATTTTAACAGCGTTTGTGAATATGAACACGTATGGAGTTCTACAAAGTACGCGCCAATTCAATAATATATGTAATTATTATCGGAAAAGGTGAGTACTTCCGATTTTCGGCTTATCACAAAACATGTAAAAATAATCATTATACCACTTAAGAATAGTCAGGGTTTTTCAAGTACCTACATAATTTTTTTTAATAAACCCTCTTCTACATAAATTTCTACCGCTATGTTGAACAATATCTCATTGGATATTGATCTGTGACATGTGTCTGAATGAGTTTTCCAAAGCGGGATAATTCTACACCTTTAGCAAAAGTTCTTGTATATTTTCGATTTTTGCATGTATTTAATTATACGATTTAATTTTTTTTAGTTTGTAATGTACTCATATGTTAATTGAAAATAAATCAATTAAAACTGAAATAAAGTCCTCTTATGAGGTCTAAAAATAGGTAGGTCAAAAAATGCCGCCAAAATGTTTAAAAAAAAGTACTTATCTTACTGTTTTTTTTTATGTTTTAAATTACTTTAAATCTTTGCTTGATTAAAATGCTGTCATAGCGGCTGTAGGAGGAAAGCTCGTCCTATTTTCAAACGATGTAATGAAGAACCATTGTATTATTTTTTGACATCTTAACATAGATGAAGAAGAATATGGAAGTCTAAGCATTTACGTGGCTTACTACCGTCATAGGCTGGTTTAAGTGATCACTTTACACACGTGTAACAAAATGTAAAGTAATCACTTAAACCAGCCTATGACCGTCGTAAGCCCCGTAAATGCCCAGACTTCCACATTCTTCTTCGTCTACATAGGTTGAGATACCAAAAAATAATAGGTATGATAGATAACTCCAATAATTGAAGATAATTCAGATTTGTGAATAATTATTTGGACACACTTAAAATGTTGTTAAAAACGATTGCAACCAGAGTGTTTTGAAGATTTCCAATCACCCATATAAAACCTGTTCATTTCTTATATTATTATCATTTTCTCAGTAAATTGTACCATTATTCATATTTACAACATTTTGAGTGTGTCCAAATACTTGTTCACAAATCTGGATTATCTCCAATTTTCGGAGTTATTTTTTAATATAACAGTTTCTGCTCAGTAAAAAGCTTCTTCTCATCTCACCAATAGATGTCTCTAGTGAAGTTCTAGTGATTCAATGTTTCAAAATTGGTTTATATATATATAGAGCCTCCAAGAATTTGAGTAGTGTGGTTGTCAATAATAGGTAGAATTGGTGAATGTTACACGTGTGTAAAGTGATCACTTAAACTAGCCTATGACGGTCGTCAGCCCCGTAAATTCCCAGACTCCCATATTCTTCTTCATCTTTGATGAGATGTCAATAAATAATATTATTCATATTTATTGTAACTGCAGACAGTTGGTAGAATTCCATATTGAATTGTTGGGTAATATATCCAAAATAAAACACGGTTTTTGTTGGATTGAATTCTACATTTATTTATGTATATTTTAAATAATAAAAGAAGCGCGTTTCTATATAAGAATTGATAATTTCTGATCGATTTCTTTGAAGTATCGTTCCTTGGCGGCTCTTTGTACGTACTTGAGCCGGCGAAACTCCATACAAACTTCAAAAGCTATTGTGAACGCAATCTGCGATTGTAGCTAGCGCTACAATGTCTCTATCTGTGAGAGTTATCACTTCCGACCATTGAAAATCAAGACCACTTCAAATAATATTATCTATAATACAATAAATAAATATTTAAAATGAACTTGCAAGTATTCTTTAAACGCTTTATATATTTTTGAATTCTTTTTCATTTCACAATATAAGTATTTTAATTACAAGTACAAAAAAATATGTATAATATTAATACAAAAAAAAGATCCCACAAAGGCATGGCCTGTGTGTGGGTAAACACTTTATTTTTACTTATTTTTTTTACAAAAATGTTAATAATATTAGTATATCGCTCACTCCTTTCACGAACGTCATAAATCAAAAAACTTGATTTTTCAAGAAAACGTTTTTAAAGTTTAAAAATATAACACAATGTATTAAAAATAAATATCAACCCACATATTGAACTTTTTACTGTCCAACAGATCTTTTTATGTAAAACCTGAAGGTTTTTACTCCATTTGAAAAATATTTAGTATATTTAAAAAAATAATTAAACAATACCTTTTCTTCAAAATGCAAAAACAACACTTTCTGCCCTGTAGCGAGTTTAAAATATGCCACTTTGCTAGTATATAGTACATTTTCTGGGCATTCCGAAAAAATGCACAACTGAATATTGACAATTTTTGATATATGACGTTGTTGAAAGGACGGAGCGATATCCGATCATACCAAGTTTTCTTCTCTTTTCCTCTGCTTCTACTCCCAACCACGTTCGCCTCATAAATTTATTTTATGGTTCTTTCTTCACTCATTCGTTCCAAATGTCCAAACCATTTTAAGACACCCTTATTAATTTAAAAAGCCCTTTAAACGTGTCGGGTTGTGGTCCCGTGGTTAGAATCTCGGACTTTTGAGTCAGAGATTCTGGGTTCGAACCCACTCTATCACAATTTGATATCCATTTCTAATAAGTCAGGAGTCGAATTAATCGTCTAGCTTGTATGAGGAGATGCATGAACGTGGAAGCAGCGAATAATGTTTGCAAAGACAGGGTACTGTGGCGTTCAGGAGTTCTATTTTCTCTACCTACCACTGCGGAGAAGCGGCGTTACAGTTATTTATTTAGTTAGTTAGTTAACATGTACGTACAATGTAAGTCTAACTAATAAGTAACTCGTAATCTCACTTCGTTTTCAATTATTCGAGTCCAGCGAAGTACACAAAGGGTTGGCAATACAAGGGAGGATAAGCATCAAGGGTAATTGGTCCATTGTCCAGCGAAGGGTGATTTTAGGGATTAGTTTAGGTGCTAAAATTGTTGGATTCAACGCCTGGCTGACGCTTGGTTTTGTCGCCCTAATCCTTCGGTATTGGACCATCTCAATTATAACGCCAGCCAAATGGTTTAGTTAAATATTTACGAACAATACATGAGGGAAGTCGGTGCAGTGAATATTTGGTTGATTGCGTTATAAGCATCATCACACGAGATTATGATCAATTTACATATTAGGCATTTCGTATATTTGGGATATATGTCTTCTAGGGATGGAAAGATTGATAATGATATGGAAAGGATAGTGAATGGTGCACTGAAATAAAAATCTAATAGATTTTTGTCACGATGTTGGTTTATTGACTAATAAATTAATATGAAAAATCACAAGACTATCGATAACATTCTTATTGAAATCTGTAAAGAAGTAAGGGAGATATGAAGGTTTAAACTTTAGATGTTTGAATAAAACGAAAAACGTGCGTTCGCATATCGCTCACTCCTTTCTAGAACGTCATAAATCAAAAATCGTCAATTTTCAGTTGTGCATGTTTTCGGAATGCCCAGAAAATGTACTATATCCCAGCAAAAGCGGCATATTTTTAACTTAATATTTACCCGCTACAGGGCAGAAAGTGTTATTTTAGCATTTTGAATAAAAGGTATTGTTTAATTATTTTTTAAATATACTTAATATTTTTCAAATCGAGAAAGAACCTTCAGGTTTTACCTAAAAAGATCTGTTGCACAGTAAAAAGTTCAATAAGCGGCTTGATATTTATTTTTGGTATATTGTATTATATTTTTAAACTTAGAAAACGCTCTCCTGAAAAATCAAGTATTTTGATTTATGACGTTCTTGAAAGGAGTGAGCGATATGTCATCAAATTTCCGTCATATAACGTTTTATGACGTTATATGGTTTATGTCTGCCTCCGTAGTGTAATGGTCAGCACGCTCGGCTACCATTCTGGAGGTCCCGGGTTCGATTCCCAGGGGGGTCAAATAAATATTTGTGATTTTTTCCCTGTAATATTTATTCAATATTACCCTGAACTGGTTCCTGAAGCGGAGGGCTGATCACCTTTCCTTCATGTGTAAAAAAAAGCTATCAAGATAACACTGCGTTTATATGACGCAGTGCCCTATGCACCATTGGGGTGCGGATAAGGGTTTTTAAATAAAAAATTTAATAAACTCATAGATGTATGTAGTGAATTCTCGCAAACTGTGTTTCGAGTTTGATCCATATATATAAAGTTTCAAGAATTTGAGTAGTGTGGCTGTCAATCATGGATAAAATCGGTGAATGTTACACGTATGTAATAAAGTGATCACAAAGTGAAACCAGCCTACGACGATCGTAAACCCCGTAAATGCCCAGACTTGCATATTCTTCGTCATCTATGTTGAGATGTCAAAAAGACACCGTATACGGTGTTTGAAAATGACGCGGAATGGATCGAAATACGTCACAATAGATTTTAAGAAATAGTGATATTTACTAAGTAAAACTGAACCAGTATAATTAAAATGTAACTTTGTTTTATAATCACTATAAATATTTTATTATTACTTATTATAAAATGGAAAATCACAAAATTAGTGTTTCAAATATAAATTATATAAAACTTAACCCTTTGCTGCATCGTGTATCAAATTTGTTACATGGCCAAGTAAGTGTTGAAACATATCGCTCACTCCTTTCAAGAACGTCATAAATCAAAAATCGTCAATATTCAGTTGTGTATGTTTTCGGATGCTCGGAAAATGTACTATATCCCAGCAAAAGCGGCATATTTTTAACTTAATATTTACCCACTACAGGGCAGAAAGTGTTGTTTTTGTATTTTGAAGAAAAGGAATTGTTTAATTATTTTTTCAAATAAACTAGTTAATTTTCAAATGGAGAAAAAACATTCAGGTTTTACCTAAAAAGATCTGTTGCACAGTAAAAAGTTCTATAAGTGGCTTGATATTTATTTTTAATACATTGTATTATATTTTTAAAGTTTAAAAACGTTCTCCTGAAAAATCAAGTTTTTTGATTTATGACGTTCTTGAAACGAGTGAGCGATATATCGATATCTCATAAGGATAACCATTGCATGTTGTTGCAAATTTGATACACAAGTATTTTCTTCATTTTTTCTTGTTAAAAGTTTTTCATTCTTTTATTCATTTTTCCTCTAATGCTTAGAGTAAGATACAAAAGAAATTATTTTTTTATTTAAAATTAAAGTCATGCAATGAAAGGTTAAATTAAAAACAAGTATTTGGACACACTAAAAATGTTGTAAATACAAGTTTGTAAAAGCACCACCAAATTTTCTAGAATGTGCTACAGCAACATAATGCCAAGGTTCCTGGTGCAGACTAAATGCAATTAGTAATGTGTCTATACGCCTTCCAGATTCAGGCAGCGAGTCGGGCTCGCACAAGGGCGGCGGCGCGCGCGCCAAGGGCGGAGCCGGCTCCGCGTCCGGCGGCTCCGGCGGCGACGGCAAGCCGACGCGCGTGCGTACCGTGCTCAACGAGAAGCAGCTACACACCTTGAGGTCAGTCACCAATGATAGAGAAGTAGATGAATAATGTACTTCGTACTTCCATAGGGTGTGTGAGGTATACACATTCAAATTTCCCGCGATAAATTGATGGCGGCACCCGCCGTGTGGCATGTTGCGCCATCTTGTTGAAACCACAGCTTTGTCACACCAAAAAATACAAATGTTGTTAAGAGACCACAGCACTGTCACATCAATGCCATTCAACTGAGGCACGAAGAAGTCGGTAATCATGGTTCTGTAGCGCTCTCCATTGACCGTAACATTCTGGCTGGTTTAGTCATTAAAAAACATATGGGCCAATGATTCCATCTGCCCATAAAGCACACCAAACAGTGACTTTTAATGGGATGGACAAAAATGTTAAAAAAAAACTAAACGGTTGTTGTTTTATTATGTAAAATGCAGCTCCACCGAGAAATGTCATCACAAAACTTAAATTTAAGAAATTTTGATTTTTCAGAACCTGCTACGCCGCTAATCCTAGACCCGACGCCCTCATGAAGGAACAGCTAGTGGAGATGACCAGTCTTTCACCGAGAGTTATCAGAGTTTGGTTCCAGAACAAGCGCTGTAAGGACAAGAAGAAAACTATACAAATGAAGCTGCAAATGCAACAAGAAAAGGTACAATACGACTTCTTCTTTTAAAACCTTTATTTGCATATCCAAATAATGATTCAGTCAAAAAAATTCTCCTTGGGTTCAGAGGAGCTTTTTCCTGAGAAAAACAATACTCAATCGTGTCGACACGTACAGGGGTCGACACTTAAAGTGTTGCCAATTAAAAATACTGTAATTTTGTCAATTTTGATTATTTTTATTTTAAAAAACTTCAGTATACCGTAAAAATCGTTGCTCGATGTAGCTATCTTTAGCGCTGATAATAGCACTGAATCTGACCGAGAAGGCTATACACGCTGCACGAATGTGGTTTGATGGTATTTCTTCCCATTCTCGATGAAGAACAATCTTTAAGGCGTCGAGCAACTCATTTTTTTGGTCAATATTTTGGCCTCTAGAATGGACCATATGAAAAAGTCCATTGGAATTAAGTCCAAGGAATGTAGTAGCCATTGTTGTGAAGAAAAAAACTTTTTCTTGTAAAAAAAACCTTGGGTTTCACAGGCTTTATAGGATGGTGTCAAATCTTAATCTTTGCAAATAATCTTCACCTACATCTACCACAATCATGCGTTCAGACATCTGACCTGAATGCCTTCAAGTGTTTGAAGCAATTGATCATGCCAAGTTTTCTAAGTTACGGACAGTCACATGTTGGCCCTGTGAGCATGTATGTGATTAGTCACTTTATCCACGGGTGCCTCTTTCTGACTCACCCAAGCTCTGGACAGTCAGCACGTTGGCCCTTTGATCATGCATATCATTAGCCACTTTATCCACGGGCACCGCTTTCTGACTCGCAGTATATGGTGCAGGAAGGAAGGAAGCTCGGCTACGGAGGCATGCAAGGCGTGGCGCTGGTGGCCGGCTCGCCCGTGCGACACGACTCTCCCCTGGGGCTGGCGCCCCTTGAGGTCACCGCGTACCAGCCCCCATGGAAGGCCCTCAGCGACTTCGCCCTGCACACGGACCTCGAACAGGGAGGACCGCCCCATGGACCCGCATTCCAGCATCTCGTTAATCAGGTAATTTTTTTATTATTCTCTAAAAAAAATCTACTTATACTAATACCATAGGTTTTTTAACTCTTAATATTTATTCTATATTACCCTGGACTAGTGCCTGCGGAGGGCTGATCACCTTTCCTTCATGTATTAACGATCAAAATGACACTGCGATGCGACAAAACGATGTATGATAGATGTTCGAATAGTAAATAAGGAAGGAATGCAAAGCTGAGATAAGCATTATCGATAAAATTAAGAAAGGTGCGTTGAGATGGTTTGGACACGTAGAACGAATGAGTGAGGAAAGAACGATAAAACGAATTAATAAGGCGAATTTAATTTGGAAAATGAGCAGAGGAAGACCGAGAAAAACGTGGCACTCAGGTATGCCAAATACTTACTTGAAAGTGGTCAGGTTAGGAGTCGTAACAATCGGCGGGTATGTATGACGAGATGCATGAACGTGGATGAGGCGGAGAATGTTTGCAGAGACAGAGTGGTGTGGCGTTCTATTCTCTCTGCCTATCCTTGCGGTGAAGCGGCGTGATGGTTAGTTAGTTAGTTAGTTTCAAGTAAAAATATCAATTATGGCTCAATAATCAATGTTCCGCAAACTTTTTCTATTCAAGGTACATCTACCAAATTAAGAAATTTCAGAGGTGCATATGTTAAATATGTTACCATATTATGGTAACATATTTAACATATTATGTTTAATTCTTTCTGGTCCATATATATTTTTTATAATTCCATCAGGTCCACAATAGATTAACAGCATTACAGGGTAAAACAATATATCCAAGTTTTTTTTAAAGTTAGTTTTGAATATTAATATTTTTATAAATATTTTTGCAGATGCATGGATATGACCTGAGCGGAATGCACCAGCCACCCCCTCCCCTTCACCAGCCCATGATGCAAGACTCCCTCGTCCACCCCGACAGCGCAGACAGCTACGTGACCTACCTCGAGAGCGACGACTCCATGCCGGCTAGTCCCTAGCCTCTTGTGGTACCCTGGCAGTACAACAAGATGGCCACTTGCAACCTCAACTGATCAAGGACTGCTGAACTTCTACCTGAACCACCACAAGTATCCGAGGAGATCGACCAAACATGGACTGGCCCAGCCAGCGACGAGATATTGACGGTAAAATGGCTTGTCAACAGTCGAAAATGAATATCCTGAGCTGTGATACTGTTCAAAATACATCGCAGTACCTATCTAGGTCTTAAGAGTGCTGCCATTTTCAAAGGACTTCATGCTGGCTAGTCAAAACTTCTTGTGGTACCCTGGCAGTACAACAAAATAGCCATCAGCAAATTTAACTGATGAAGAACTGTTGAATTTCTATCTTAATTACCACAAGTATCCGAGAAGACCGGTGAAACATGGACTGGCCCAGCCAGCGACGAGATATCGACGGTAGAAGGGCTTGTCAACAGTCGAAAATGGATATCCTGAGCTGTGAGACTGTCGAAAATACATCGCAGTACCTACCTAGGTCTTTAGAGTGTTGTCATTCTAACCTAACCTCTTGTGGTACCCTGGCAGTACAACAAAATAGCCATTAGCAAACTCAACTGATGAAGAACTGTTGAATTTCTACCTAAACCACCTCGAGTGTCCGAGGAGACCGATGAAACATGGACTGGTCCAGTCGAAAATGGATATCCTGAGCTGTGAGACTGTCTAAAATACATCGCAGTACCTTTCTAGGTCTTAAGAATGTTGCTATTCTGTCCATTCAACCGCCACAAGTATCCGAAGAGACCGAAGAATCATGGACTGGTCCAGTCAAAAATGGATATCCTGGGCTGTGAGACTGTCGAAAATACATTGCAGTACCTACCTTGGTGTAAAGAGTGTTGCAATACTCAATGGACTCGTGCATAAAAGCAGTGTACAACTTTCTTATTATAAATAAAGTACCTTACTTGTCTAAAAAATATTCGGAAGAATCTCATTGCTCCTACAGACGGGTGAATGTTTTAACGAATGCATTTGGCGCAGGTTTCGTTTTGTTTCTACCTTTTGGCGTTGTCTATGGTATCTCATGTTAGCTGCGATCCGTTCTCTGTCGGTTTTCGATCGCACATCAAAGTGGCAAAAACAGGCCTGTCTCTGTCATATATCATGCCGTCGCATGTTTTCATTAGTATTGTTTATAAGCACTTCAACATAGCGGCTAAGAGGATGTCGCCAGGTAGCAATTCTTACTATACCCATGGTTGTAGTATATAGTTGTGGTATATTACCAGGTTGCAATTTTGATGATAACGCCTGGTCGGCCATATGCATTCATAAAGACATTCGAGTGTATGTAGTAGCCATCAAAAAGGCGTTCGCTAACTTATTAATTTCAACCATAGATGTCGCTTTAGAAAAAACGGATATCGTCCCTTCCAAAGGAAATTTGAGTAATGTAATTTTAATCATGGACACAATGCTAAAGTTACACTTTGTATTTAAAGTGACTACTTACTAAGACCAGCTCTGTAACTTCTCAAACTTCTATATTCTCACCCCAATACACTTCATCATTTAAACTTTTTATGAATTTGGCATTATTAAAATATAAAACACAGTGTGTAAGACCACTTTTAATAAAAAATCGACTAGTTTTGAGAACTACTGGTGTTCTCATCAGTAAGTGAAAATGCAAACTGTTCTGTAGTTGTCAAAACTAGTCGTGTTAACATTAAACTTAAAAATGATCCTAAATAATACCATTGCTTCATTTTTTAATTTGAATTCTTCATCTTTGTTCAGATAACAATGAAATCTTGGTTAAAAATATAACCCTTGGGTGGAATATGACTCAGAATTAGCAAACAAAGATTTAGGCACAGTCAAAATATTGCGGTTAATCTCAAAACACTAAAATTCAATACCCAATAATCTAGAGAAAAATATTTAAAACTGTCTTAAATTTGTGTCATTTTAAATGGTTTATCTTACGTTATTTGTGACCATATCTGCAATGATCAATACTGATCAATGCTACATGCTTCTTCTCTCATTTTTCTTCTTCTCCCTCTTCATTGCCTTGCTTATTATCTAGAACTGTGGTCTCCTTGGATGTCATAGTTCCCTTTTTTCATCCACGTGTGATATTTCTATAAATGTCCCGTTTACTACCAGTTTCTTGAGAAACATTGCTTCTGAAATATGCCCAAGATAGAAAAAATCCTTTTCTAAGAATTTATGGAGAGATTTGTACGCCAGGAAAAAAATACTACATATTTAATTTGCCATATGATCTATGTTGTACTGGATGTCTCTATTTCAATATAAATAAGTTACAGTGGAACCTCTCATAACGAGTAATTCGCATAGCGAGCAAAAAATTTGAAAAAGTTGCTCACTTAACTAGCGACACAGAAAGGGCAAGTCCCTATTTCACGACCCGCGCCAGTTAAAACAAAAAAGGTTTCGCTTAACGAATAAGATTCTGGAACGAATTGTGCTCGTTATAAGAGGTTCTACAGTAAAATAATTTTTTCACCGAAGTATAGGAATGATCATTTTGCCTTCATGATCAAATAAACATTGCGTCAATCTGATGCAGTGCCCAGTGCACCATTGGGTACCGATAATGGTCTGAAGAAGAATACGAATATGAGTTAGTTATATTTCAATAATTGGGTAGGTTTGGGAAGGCGTGCAATTCCTGTATCTATTTTTTTATACATAAAAATATACATTCTAATTTATTGAACAACATTTTTATTTTGTAATTATGTATTAGAAACTATTTTAATTTGCTGAGATTGTCTTCATACACCTATTTTAAATTGCAATGCGTTCAAAAAAATGAGATTAATTGTGTGAGAAAATGACATCACGTTTGATTCTAAATATATACTTAAATTGAAAGGTGTATCAAAGGTGCAATGAGTAAATAAATTATAAATGTAAATATATTTGAATTATGTTTGTATATAAAATATGAATGCACAAAATATTGTGATGGAATTGCTGAACAATTGTAAAGTTTTGATAATTTGTTTTGATATTGTAAATAAAATGTATATATGCGTTTTGAAATGAAGAGTGACAAAATAAATTCTTGCAAAATATAGGTACCTACTGCAAAATGAGATTATTTCATGTTTAGTTAATAATTTTTATATAAAAAACACATTGTGATTAAACTCGTTATTGAAGTTTTTAAATAATAAAAAAAATGTGAATAGTTTTAAATGTGTAGCCTAAATATGTTGTTTAAAATATTTAACATAATTCCTTTTATATAAGAAGAAAATTCTCATGTTATTGTGTATTCTTTAATTTAAGAGAAGTATAAATTTCACTAAAATGTGATAAAATTCGATTGTTTTATTCCAATTTCCTTTTCCTAACTAATAAAGCTATCAAAATGTTGGTTATTATAATATTTATCCATACACCTGCCCCGGACTGTTAGTCATGACAGTTACTAACACTAGCATACAAACAACGCTATACACTACTACATAGCTCTATTCACACACATCTACACAAAATATTAATTACATGCGTTATAGGGGGTTTGCTTAAAAAAGGGCAAAGGATCTATTGGCTAAAAAGAGTGGAATGGGACAAATGTAAATGGTAACAAGTCTCGATTGTAAGACAATAAATTCAAATATAATAGAAGATTATACAGAAAATTAATTTGGATGGTAATGAATAATATTTTTGTATAATAAAACTTTGCATAAAATATTTGTACTCCTGTAGAGATATTTATATTAAAAACGCAATCCAATTGCAAAATTTGGAGTTGTTATTGCTAATCCATTTAAAAATTACGCTATTTTTGACTAAAAATAAATAACTTTCATTTGAACTTGTACAGAAAGTTTTATATCCATGCAAGAAAATGTAGGTAGGTACTTTACATAGAGGTGTATATGGCTACATAACACTAAACTGATAGCTGTTTAAATATTTGACAGAAGCAAAAGCAAAAACAGATAAACGTCAGTTTATTGTGTTGACGGATTTTTGCGATAAAATAAATAAGATTTGGCGTCGGTTTTATAATGTCTGTCACAATTTATATTTAGAGCGGTTTAAGGGTATATTATGTGTCATCAAAGTGACGAAGAAACATCGTAAAAATGCACGATAGTAACGATAAATGGGTGCGGCGTTTTACAACGGATGCAACCTCCAAACATAAAAATGGATTCACCATTTATAAAATAACATCATACGTGAGTATTTTATATAAACAGTTGCCTCTGATAACCACATGTGTTATTTTGCAAAGAGGAAGGAGATTCACGCAACGCACATGTTTTTATTTGATTTTTCAGTTCATTTCTTTTCACCATATTTGTAGCTCACCCTGTTTTTTATTCATGTAAGGAAATAATTCCATGGTTTTTGGAACTAAATACGCAATTTCGTTCTTTCCCACATTGTTTTCTCTGGTACCACGTATTTTTTGACGAATATTTGTGCCGGGTGATCCCGTGGTTAGTGTCGCGGACTGTAGAGTCAAAGTTTTTCGGTTCGAACCCACTCTACCACAATTTGATATATATTTCTAATAATGAGCCGCTTAGGCTCACAGAAATGGTATGAAATTTAAGTATATTTGTAAATAATAAAGAACACAAATATTTCCCTTTTATTTAATTTAAAAAAAAAAAAAAAATATTACCGCTAAAAGTTTGTTAGTCTTGTATTTGTGAATTACTAATAATAGTGAATTAGTAATAATGGGATTGTTTCATATAATTTTTCATATACTTTTAGCCTTTGTGAGCTTGTGCACCATACGGAATTTTACTGTCCGGCAGTCCGGTTTTGAAAAATAAAAGCGACTACAACAGTTTAGCATGATCGAATTTATGCGCAACGTGTTCGCGCACCGATCAAGAGCACCGATCCGAAGAAAGATGGACTAAAGCACAAGCCAATCCAAGCCAATCATCGTTCCATCACGCTAACTGAAGTTTCGGACGGTAAAATTCCGTGTGGTGCACAAACGCCCTTTTCCTCCTCTTATTTACATAGAAATCACAACTTATTTACTAAGAAATAAACATATTTTAATGTCAGTTCATTCACTATTGGTTGGGACATATCGCGGACTCCTTTCAACAACGTCAAATATCAAAAATCGTCAATTTTTAGTTGTGCATGTTTTCGGAATGCCCAGAAAATGTACTATATCCCAGCAAAAGCGGCATATTTTTAACTTAATATTTACCCGCTACAGGGCAGAAAGTGGTGTTTTTGTATTTTTAAGAAAAAATATTGTTTAAGTATTTTTTTAAAATATACTAAATATTTTTCAAATGGAGAAAAAACCTTCAGGTTTTACCTAAAGAGATCTGTTGCACAGTAAAAAGTTCAATAAGTGGCTTGATATTTATTTTTGATACATTTCATTATATTTTTAAACTTAAAAAACGATCTCCTGATAAATCAAGTATTTCGTAATAGTGAGAAAAGGGTGGCTTTTTTTGACTCACTTTTTTCCAAGAGGTTGACCACAGAAGTGATTAACGCCAAGTCTATGGAATATATTATTTCCAGCTCTTTCCTCTGGCTTCTCCGGAAGCCGTCACCGTGGTGACCGTCTGGAAGCGGTACAGCGAGCTGCAGAAGCTGCAGCGGAACATGAAGAAGATGCACCAGGACCTGTACCTCAAGGGGACTTGCCCCGGCTACACCAAGTGGGGCTACTTCCGGAGGTTCGACCCCGAGGCCATCGAAGACAGGAAGAAGTGCACTCAGGCGCTGCTGGAGTTCATAGCGCTGCATCCGCCGCTATTTACAAGCACCGAGTTTGTCAAGTTCTTCCAGGTAATATGGACTGTAATTATTGACAGTAATTTCTTTTCATATTTCTTTTAAAGCTGTGAAAGTAAAGTGTCCGCCTCCGTAGTGTAATGATCAGCACGCTCGGCTACCGTTCTGGAGGTCCCGGGTTCGATTCCCAAGGGGGGTAAAATAAATATAAGTGATTTTTTCACTGTAATATTTATTCAATATTATTACCCTGGACTGGTACCTGAAGCGGAGGGCTGATCACCTTTCCTTCATGTGTAAACGATCAAGATAACACTGCGTTTATATGACGCAGTGCCCTATGCATCATTGGGGTGCGGATAAGGGTTTAAAAAAAAAAAAAAAAAGTAAAGTGGACTATCAAATCAAGGACAGATAGCAAGCAGAACGGAACCGGCTGGAGACGTTTGTCGAGCTACAAGCGCATGTTGGGGATTCATTAGTCTTTTAAAAAAAGATATATTTACTAGCTGCCTTAGGAAATTCTTCTTCTTCTTCTTCCCATGTTCGCTCCCTAGGTGGAGCATATGGCCAACACGAGTCGTCTCCAAGTCACTCTGTCACGCGCCATCTCCTTGGCTTCCTCCCAGGTCAGTCCGGCGTCTCGAAGTTCCGCTGAGTATAGTCGGTGAATGGTCGTCAGCGGCCTTCCGGGGCGCCGGAATCCTCGGGGTTGGAAGAAGAGACACGAGGGGTTGATGCCCTCAGGTGGCATTCTGAGGACATGTCCCAACCATGTCCACCTTCTCCTCTTCAGGACTTCCAGTATGAGGGGCTGTTGAGTTCTTCTCCTCACACCGTCATTCCTGACGAAGTCATACCACTTTATACCCAGTATTCGCCTCAGGCATCAGGAATAAATCAGGAAATTCTCCTTGCATATAATGTACAAGGATTTATAGCATATTCAGTTTGTATGACTTAAAAATGAATGTGAATGTAAATAGTTAATGATAAATGATCCCTAAAACATCCCTAAAAACAATCGATGAAGAAGAATATGGAAGTCTGGGCATTTACGGGGCTGACGACCGTCATAGGCTGGTTTAAGTGATCACTTTACACACGTCAAGAGTTTCTGCTTAGTAAAAAGCTTCTTTACGTCTCACCAATAGATGTCTCTAGTGAAGTTCTTGTGATTCAAGAACAAGGTTTCTAAATTGGTTCATATATATAGAACTTCCAAGAATTTGAGTAGTGTGGTTGTCAATAATGGGTAGAATTGGTGAATGTTACACGTGCGTAAAGTGATCACTTAAACCAGCCTTTGACGGTCGTCAGCCCCGTAAATGCGCAGACTTCCATATTCTTCTTTTTCTTTGATGAGATGTCAAAAAATAATAAGAAAATAACTCCTGTACTTGGAGATAATCCAGATTTTGTGAACAAGTATTAGGACACACTTAAAATGTTGTCAATCAAGATTTGTCACATAGCTCATTTATTTGTCTTAATCATCTTGAAGGGATTCATTGGTCGGAACATGTAGGGAACAACGAGGTATCAAACACAAAAACTATTTATTCCACAAAGACCATCTGTTAGATGTTAATTACCTAAGTTTGTGTAGATTTAAAATATTGCTTAGATTATTTATTGAAGAGACAGATTTAAGCTCCTTTTTCTTGTGGACATTAAAAAATAATAATAAATTTGGATAACTTATATAGCGCCATTTTCGTAAAAAAAATACCTCAAGGGCGCTTCACTGTTAATGAATTGGGGAAAATATTATCGTGAAAATGATTTAGCGTATCACTCATGTAGTACATGCTTGCTAACTTGCATGCTTTTTCATATTTTTTATGTTTTTAAGTTTTTAATACTATTTAAAAAAATATATATGTATTTTTGTTTTCTGATACTCAAGTATTTTGTATTTTATATTAACACTATTATTCTAGTTCTACTTATGTATAATACCTATTGTATTCTTGCCAGCGTCCTTTACTATGACCCAAATTATATTGTATACCCACACACAGGCCATGTCTTTGTGGGATCTTTTTTTTGTATTTATATTTTATTAAATTTTTTTTGTATTTCAATTTATGTCATGTTTGTATAATGCAAATGAATTTAGTATTTTTTATTTTATTTTATTTATTTATTTATTTTATTTTCATAATACATAGATACATTCAATATACACATTCATTTCAAATATACATTTATTATACGTATTACGGCTCTTTAGGCATGGCCTGTGTTGAGCCGAATACTAACATGGTAATACAAAATATAAAGAAGAAAAAAACAAGGCTGGGAAGCCTAGAGGGTTACTAAGCAAATGGGTAGGTCATAATATAAGGCACCCAGGCCCGCTTCTTACGATTTCGGGAGGCATGTGCAAAGGCACAAATTACAGAGGACAACCCACTTAACTTACATGGACCAAATAATCTTCAATATGCGTTGTAGCGGGTACGCTGAGTTGAAGAAACGAGCGGAGAATAAAGAGACGTATCATTTTGTAAAAACAATATATCAATATGATCCACAAAGTTAATGCTTACAATATACAAAACATAATAAAGAGACGGGCGGAGACTGACGTGTGACACCGCTAGACTTTTTTTTTGGGGATACGTAAAGTCTAAAGTCTTTGCGAATAGTCCAGCTTCAATTGAGGCATTGAAAGCCAACATTACTCGCATCATTCGCGCTATACCGATCGAAATGCTTTAACACATCATCAACAATTGGGCCCTTAGAATGGAAATTTGAAAGATATTATCTTTAAAAAGTATTTGCCAAAATCTGCTCTTAGTTATAATAATAAAGACACCATGGTTTACACACTTCGGAAGGGAAAGGTATTTCTAGCCTTTGGGTAGAGTGATGCTTAAGGACGGGAAGGGTATTTTTGCTTTCTGCGCCGGCCTCATTTCAAAGTCAGAAAAGAAGTAATTATCCAATGTTTTTATATGAATATTATATACCAATCTCTTTGTTAAGGTCTTAACCAAATGTACATAATGCCCGTCTGAAATGTGTTAATTAAAATTTTTGGACTTATTTAGAATTAAAAAAAAAAAAAGGTCATAATAATTCACCCTATATAAATCAACACGCCAGATGTTAATTCATAATATTAATGACATGTTGTCATCCACTAATAATGTATTTTTTGTCAGTCTTCGCATGCGGATGACAGCGGAGAAGTGGATAGCAATGCATCCAGCAATATAGAAGCTATTAGATCTTCGTTGCTTCTTCCCGTTGAAGTGATTGGACCACTCGAATATCAAAGTTCCGAAGATGATTCTCTGTCCACTGTGGAGTCCCCCAGCGGTAAGATCAAATTAATTTTAATTAAACCATATCCGCTCCCTAGGTGAAGGGTATGGAGTCCACAAACTGCCTCCAGGCTTTTCCGTCGACTGCCAGCTCCCTCACATCCTCCCAAGTTAGATCCGCGTCCCGAATTTCTGACGAGAACTGCCGACGAATTGTCAGCAGTGGTCGTCCTGGGCGGCGCGAACCTGATGCCTTGTAAAAGAGGCAAGCTTGATAAGGCTCTCAGGGGGCATGCGGAGTACATGGCCAAGCCAACTGAATCGTCTTTTCTTGACAACAGTTGTGACCAAGATTTGGTGCGTCCTAAGCCTTATCTCTTCATTCCTCACAAAGTCAAACCACCGCACGCCTAAAATTCTCCGCAGAAACCTATTTACAAAGCTTAGTACACGGCTGCTCTGGACCGTTGCAAGGTGCCATGATTTTTTATTTTTATTTTATTATTGACTATTTGATCTTAATTTTTTAACTTGTCAATTTTTTTAATTTTAAATAGTCAATAATAATAAAATAAAATAAAAAAAAAACTATTTGTCTATGCCTTGTGTATAATCTAGTTATGGTTGAATTTTGGTGGATGTTTTCGATGATTGGCAACCTTGTCCAGGTGACGAAGGTTTGCAAAGACGTGGTGTGGAGATACTCTAACTGTGTCGGGTTGTGGTTAATGTCACGGACTCTTAAGTCAGAGTTTCGCGGTTCGAACCCACTGTACCACAATTTCATACCTGTTTCAAATAAATATTTGTGTAAATAAAAAAAAACACAAATTATTTTATTTAAAAAAAAAAAAAAATCTTTGATTTTTTTATTTCTTAAGTTAGCTTATATTACATTTAATACCTATTAGTTAACTATTATTAACACTTAATTAACATCATATATATTTACATCTTCTTACAGTATAAGGACATTTTATTTCAAATTCTCTCAGACTCTTTTCATTCTTCATACATTCAGGCATCGCATCATACATTTTTAAACTAACTAACTAACTAACCATCACGCCGCTTCTCCGCAGGGGAGGGCAGAGAGAATCGAATGCCACACCACTCTGTCTTTGCAAACATTCTTCGCCTCTTCCACATTCATGCATCTCCTCATACATACCCGAAGATTATTACGACTCCTGACCCGGCCACTTTCAAGCATTTGACATACTTGATTGTGCTAAGTCTTCCTCTGCTCCTTTTTCCAACTACATTCGCCTCATAAATTTGTTTAACCGTTTTTTCCTCACTCATACATTCCACATGTACAAACCATCTCAACACACCTTTCTTAATTTTATCAATAATGCTTATCTCAGCCTTGCATTCTTTCCTTATTTCATCATTTGAACATCTATCAAACATTGTTTTGCCACACATTCGTCTGAGGGATCGCATTTTTGAACCCTTATACAGAATGCAATTTTAGTTTTTTTAATGGGACTCTTATTCTATCTTGATTCCTAAGCTCTGTAAATAATTTTACTTTAAATTTAATTTAATTTCAGTTTCAACTATGGAAAGCCTAGACTCTTCACACCATAGAAACACTTCTGTTCACTCAGTCATACCATCTGTCTCAAACCGCCCCAGCCTTTCATTACCGGGTATGGAATCAACCGGAACAGTGGAAAACATGGCCGACATTCTGATGCTTCACGATCCATTGCGAGCCGACACTCTATCGCCCCCCAACACCGCAAAAACCAGCCGTGAAAACAGCATCGCAGATCTGCTGACAAACACCAACAAAACCAATCTGCCTGATCTCATTACGTTTGACTCCAAATCGAACATGGATATCTCGCAAATCAGCACTGATTCTTCCCTCGATAGCTTGAGTTTTCTGGATTCAATTTCGAATTCCGTGAATTTAAACAGCAATTCTAATAACGAAGACGTCCGAGACAAAGCCAACAATATTGTCGATGATCTGTCTGTTTCGCTTACTCGGAGCGTCGCGAATTTCCTGGAGAGTCAGCGTGAAGTCCCGAACGATGATGCGTCTACTACGAATGAATCCCGGAGTGTTGTGGAATCCGGTCACGCTAATGGGCATATTAACGGATCCAAAGACCATGTTGACTCGTGTGTCAGCATGAACAGATCTTCGAGCCGGATGGACATGTCTGTGGACAGCATGTTTGCCTCGTCGCCGGATCTCAAGGCGGAGAGTTACGTGTTTGAGGCCGGGTATCTGCTAAGCCTGGGCGCGAGGCACGAGGCGAGAGGAGACTACCAGAAGGCGTTTGATTTTTATAAAGCCGGAATCGAGAAGATGCTGATCGGAGCTCAAAGTATGTTGAATTTTGTTTGCTACATATTTTTAATTTCTTGCATGTTTTATTACTGAGGAATTATAGAAAAAAATATACTTTATAAATGAAAATTTGTCTGCCTTCATAGTGTAATGATTAGCCTGTTTAGCTACCGTGCTGAAGGTCCCGGGTTCGAATCCCAGGGGAGGATGAAAATAAATATTAGTGATTTTACATTCAAATATTTATTTAATATTACCCTGGGACTGGTCCCTGAAGCGCAGGAGTAATCAACTTGCCTTTGTGTAAATAACATTCAAGTTAATACTGCGTCAATATGATATTGTGCCCTATGCACCATTGGGTGCGGATAAGTCTTAGAGTAAGAAGAAGATAGTGAAGAAAAATATGGAAATCTGGGTATTAACAGGGCCTGTCGTAGGCTGATTAAGTGATCACTTTTCACACATGCAGCGTTCAGCATTCTACCCATGATTGACAACCACACGACTCAAATTTCTGGAACCCCTGCATGTATCATTAATCTCATGACACTGTGAGTTCACTAGATCCTGTAAGCACCCAAACTTCCGTATTCTTCTTCATCTATGTTGAGATGTCAAAAATGTAAAATAACTCCCGATTGAAGAAACCCAGGTTTGAAAACAAGGATTTGGACACAACTAAAATGTTTTAAACTCATTTCTCATTGTTGTCACGTTGAATACTATTTGAATCGGCAATTTTGATTTGACACCATTTATTATTTTATTAAAATGTAACATTTTTTTATATCGATATGTCAAGTCAGCATTTAATTTAATTAAATATATTTCATCACATTTAAGAACTGCCTACAGTATTTTATATTTGCGGCAACACTTGTTTTCCACGAACGCACACTCAAAGATAACAGCCGTGATAACATACAAGTACACCTGCGGTTGTATTCAGTTCACCGTGATAAGCTTAATACAGTAACAATGCTTTTATATAAATTACATATACATATGCTGAACTAAAATATAGTAGATTAACAGGCTTCTAGTTTGCTTACAGAATGTTTTTTTCGTAACGGATCATTGTTTTAAATAATTTCTGCAAAGTGTTTTCAAGTGTGTAACTAAATAGCATTTATAACCTTTTTTTCTAATTATAAAATTTGTTTGTGTGAAAATTTTGATTCAATGACATTTGTTTTATAATTGAAAGACTTAACTGATAACTATAACTGAAAGATTTAAATTTTGGAGCTAGAATGAATAATTTGACTGTCTGTTGCCTTTTGTATGCTGACGATGCTGTTCTTCTTGCCGATAGCAGAGAAGACCTGCAGGCGTTGGTGACAAAAGTGTATAATGTGTGCAAGGAAAATGACTTATGGATGAATGTTAGCAAATCCAAGATTATGGTTTTTAAAAGAGAAGAATGCAGGTCTGAATGTGAAATATTGGTAAACGGAGAGATTTTGGAACAGCTAGATGATTTCGTGTATTTGGGTAGTATGTTTTCTAGGGATGGAAAGATTGATAAAGATATAGAAAGGAGAGTGAATGCTGGGAACAAAGTGAACGGTGCACTGAAATCAGTTATAGCAAATAAAAACCTATCAGCGGAAGCTAAACTGGCAGTGCACAACGGAGTCCTGGTTCCAACTCTAATGTATGGAAGTGAAACATGGAGTTGGCAAAAGAAGGATGAAAGTAGACTGAATGCAGTCGAAATGCGATCTCTCAGAAGAATGTGCAGCAAAACGATGTATGATAGATGTGCGAATAGTGAAATAAGGAAGGAATGCAAAGCTGAGATAAGCATTATCGATAAAATTAAGAAAAGTGTGTTGAGATGGTTTGGACATGTGGAACGAATGATTGACGAAAGAACGGTAAAACAAATTTATGAGGCGAATGTTAGTAGGAAAAGAAGCAGAGGAAGACCGAGAACATGGCACGATCAGGTATGCCAAATACTTGAAAGTGGTCAGGTTAGGAGTCGTAACAATCGGCAGGTATGTATGAGGAGATGCATGAACGTGGAAGAGGCAAAGAATGTTTGCAAGGACAGAGTGGTGTGGCGCTCTATTCTCTCTGCCTACCCCTGCGGGGAAGCGGCGTGATGGTTAGTTAGTTAGTTAGTTTTTTTTTTATAATTAATTCTGTTAGCCAGGGGCATGCATTCTATATAGGCAACAAAGCAGTGTCTACCCTGGATTACTCGCTTTGCATATAGAAACACGACCAGTGCCTACTGTGCCTTATCCTTACCCAACCCTGCTGCCAAACCTGGTTTTATTTTATTTATTTATTGGAAATCAACAGCCATTAACAAAAATAATATAAATATACAGTATAAGGAGCCGATAATGAGGCCAATCACTGATTTCACATTTTATACAACAATATATAATATTTATAACAATATATATAAATGAAAATGGTATTTTCTGGCATTTCTCATGTGTGTGATTATAATCCAGAATTCGGACCTCACATACTAATATAAGAGTTTCTGCTTAGTAAAAAGCTTCTTTACATCTCACCAATAGATGTCTCCAGTGAAGTTCTAGTGATTCAAGAACAAGGTTTCTAAATTGGTTCATATATACAGAACTTCCAAGAATTTGAGTAGTGTGGCTGTCAATAATGGGTGGAATTGGTGAATGTTACACGTGTGTAAGGTGATCACTTAAACCAGCCTATGACGGTCGTCAGCCCCGTAAATGCCCAGATTTCCATATTCTTCTTCACCTTTCATGAACACCTTCAACAACAAGAAAGAGTGAAAATACTATTGAGCTCAAAATAAAATGTGTTTGCCTGATGTGGCGTGTGGTGTGGTGTGGTGTGGTGTGGTGTGGTGTGGTGTGGTGTGGTGTGGTGTATTAGTGTATCCTGTGTTGGAGTAAAGAGTGTGCAAGGCCTAGAGTTATAGTCGTGGATTATCCCTAAGCCAAGTTCCGAACATGCTTCGCACATTGAACCGTATACTGAATCCAATGCTCAAAACATAACCAAGAACTCTGCCCAATTCCTTTCCACGACCACACGATTTAAAGCTCTGTGCACATCACTGCGTATTTATTCTCTGTCGATTTTTACATAGCATTCTAAATTTTAATAACACTGCCAAACAATGATTTTCTAACTGAAATTTGATGATTGATTTGGACTAAGTTAATCGTTGTTATTCAAAGTCCATATTGTGACAAGCTTGTATCACGTCAAGTTTTGATGTTACAGTCATATTATTGTTTGTATGGGCCCCATACGTTGAAACCGTAATAGTGGTTGGTATCTAGAAATGCTTTAGTCTAAGGCATGGGTCGGCAACCTGCGGCCCGCGGGCCGCATGCGGCCCGTGAGTCATCTTGGTGCGGCCCGCGAGATTCTCGCCGCAACGCACATGACGGACAATATTATACACAATCGAGTGAAAGGAAGCGAGAAAGGGAGCGAAGGGAATCTCATTGATTTTATTAAATACAATAAATGTCGTTAAAATATACACTTAGCGTTTTATTTTTAAAACTAAAATATTTGTACATAAATATTGTATAAATACCTACTGCAAGTGCGGCCCGCACTGATCCCCATGAAAAATATTTGGCCCTTTTACAACAAAAGGTTGCCGACCCATGGTCTAAGGTCTAACCGGATCCACGCGGCTCGCATAACCGTATGTGTTTTCACAAAACATGCCCCATACGCGGCTGACATAAGCGAATGTGTTTTTACTTTGCTCCAAGTTTCGAACCTCAGTTCAACTTGGAGGGATTTTTTCATGGTGTGGAACTTTGGATAAAATAATACGTCAATCTTTGGCCTTATGACATCTGTTGAAATATCTGACTATTAATTTGTAACATCACAAGGATAAATAAAAGAACAGATCCCTGATTTTTCTTACGGGCGGTAATTAGTCCGCGCCATAATCATGCCAGTGGGTAAGAGTGACACACGATGCGTGCTTTGATTTATTTATGTTACGATCTTATTTGTTTATATTACAATATATTTCAAGAATAATGTGACACACGTGTATCATAGAGTACCAAAAAGGCACAATGAATCCCATTGAACGTTTTTGTTTAGGAAAATAAATCGTTTCTTAACTAAATCCATGATAAAAGTAATCATTTAAAAAACGGCAAAATACCGTAGCGTACGGGTGTCTCTTAGGAACAAAGTTAACGCGGTTAAAAGGTTAATAAATAATAATACTTTACCTAAGACATCCGAAAAACCGAAAATAATATCTCTCCTTAATCGGAGCTTTGGGTAGGACACCATTCCCCATTGGAGATTTGTCCCAAGGAACCATTGTTATATGGACTGAAATCAAATAAAAGTAACCTAAAAAACGGCGAAATACCGCAGTGCACGGGCGTCTCTTAGGAACAAAGTTAACGCGGTTAAAAGACTAAGGGATTAAAAAAAGTATTGATAATTATGGCTTAACTGAATTGTATTTGCATTCTCTTTCAGATGACACAAATGAGTTTAGAAAACAATTTGTCAAAGACAAAACAAACAAGTACTTGTCTTATGCAGAGAAGATCTACGCAAACCACCTGAATAATCCCGAGAGTGAAGTAAGTTTATAAGTTACGCTAGAAAAATCCCAAATTAATAAATCCATATTCAATAAAACACTCTCCTTATCGTTCATCGTTCACTTTGTGTAATACCACTTTAACCTTTTCTACTCTGACTATTTTTTCTCTCATTAATTCCTCTCCTTTCCTTCTCCTTCCTGAAAAATCTATTTTTTATACCATACCCTTTTTTTATCTCTTAATGTTTTTAACAGTTATTATATGTCCGCCTCCGTAGTGTAATGGACCCGGGTTCGATTCCCAGGGGGGGTAAGAATAAATATGAGTGATTTTTTCACTAATATTTATTCAATATTACCCTGGACTGGTACTTGAAGCGGAGGGCTGATCACCTTTCCTTCATGTGTAAACGATCAAGATAACACTGCGTTTATATGACGCAGTGCCCTATGCACCATTGGGGTGCGGATAAGGGTTTTATTAATATTATTACTATTATTATAACATAAATGTGGAATTTTTTAATTGGCTTTATTTTTATTAATGTAACTATTTTAGTTAATGTAATGTAATGTTTATTATTGTTAATGTAACTTTTGTTTATTATATACTTTTTTAAATGTAAAGCTGTACTATTCCCGAACAAATAAATAATAAATAAAATAACTGATCAGCTACTCTGATCAAAAAAATGTGACGTTTTTCTACAATTAAAATAAATATTCTGTTCCCTAATTTTGGGGCACTCTGTCTGGCAATTCGTATGACCATGTTAACTAAGATTAACTGTATTTATCTGAAATATTTTTTGGTAGAATATACTTGGGTGATAGAGAAATCAGTAATTAAAGTTATACCTGTGCCGGGCCAGACATTGTGGCCCACGGAGCTGCCTACTAGAATCATTCGGGCCAGAATGTCTGGCTTACAGAGTGGTAAGAGTTAAAGAACAGTACTTTGTGACTGCCGGTTTCGGAATAATCATTTCATCATCAGGTCAAATGTAGATTAAAATGAAATTGTTACGGTCAGCATTTGTACAAAAATAAAATTTTGAAAGAGAGAAAGAAGACAATTGAATCACAATACAAATTTTAATATGTACACAAAAAATATGATATTCAATATGCCATTAGTTTCGCTAATAATATGTGTTGATTCTGTTTTTAAGTTGAGATTCTCAGAATAGTTTGTTTTCTTATTCTTCTTCATCTTTCTATAGATCCTGGAGATCTGTCTATTCCGACATTTTGTAGAGAAAAAAAAAATATAGCATGAATTGACTTTTTTTACACAACCCTGAAGGAATCTAACTGTCCAAAATGATACTTTTATAAATCATGACGTTACATCTCACGATACGGTATTTCTCGCTAGAGTAACGAAAGCCGATATATATTGGATTTTGGTAACCAAAGGGTTAAAACAAGTACAAAAAAAAATAGCTCAAAGCCAATGCCAATTTAATGTGTTTTTATTTTTATATTTTGTATTTATGTATAATTTTATTTACTAAGCTACTAAAACCTCGACTTTTTCAATTGTAACTAAAATATTTTGTGAAAATTTTGAGAAATTACTTAAATATGTCTCAGACATAATATTCAAAATACATATACTGTAAAAAATCACTTAACGCACTTCAGACGCTAAAAGTATTTCTACCCGTTGGGTGAATTGATGCTTAAGGACGGGAAGGGTATTCTTACCTTCTGCGCCGGCCTCATTTCATAGGCAGAAAAGAAGGAATTTTCCAATGTTTTTATATAAATTTTACATATCAATCTCTTTGTTTAGGTCATGGGTGGCCAACATTTTCAGTAGCCGGGCCATATCTTAGAAATGAAATTCCCTACCGGGCCGTAAAATCAGTTCTTCTGTTATTGTTCTCTTCTTTAGTCCAACGTCTTTACTACTTGACACCATTATGGGTCTTGAAATTATCAAGATAGTGAAATACTCCCATATATGGGATATGATACGCACGATGGAATGTTCTTTTGGTGGTTTTGTGTACACTGAAGGAAAAATGTGTGATTTGCTCCGCGAATTGGCCACCCTTGGTTTAGGTCTTAACTATATGTGCAAAATGATCAAATCCCGTCACCAGCGGTTCATAGGCGTAAAAAATACCCGTCCGAAATGTGTTAAATTGAGTACCGAAAGCCGATGTATCGATTTTTGGTAGCCAATGGGTTAATATGCCATTTATTTTCCAGTTTTGTCTGGATTCCATGGCCCACTCTTCGAGTTTACAGAGGCCGAAGGCAGCCGTGAGGCACTGCGACGCCAGCTCCATGTGCAGACCTTACGAAGACCTCGGGAAGTACAGGGTGCTGGGTATAATCGGAGGCCAAGTGATGCTGGTACTGTGTTCCGAAACGCAGCAGTGCTATGCAATGAAGGTATGCCCCTTCCAATCAAACACACACCTTGGTTTTGTTCATATCATTGAGGGTACTGGGAACATGAATCACTCTGATCTCATTCGTTCTTAAAGAAATTCACAGTAAATTGTAAAAAAAAAATTAAGAGCCTACGAGAAAATAAAATAAAATATTTTTTCCGCCTCTGTGGTGTAATGGTTAGCATTTTTAGCTACCATGCTAGAGGTTCCAGGTTCGATTCCCAGGTGGGGATGAAAATAAATATTAGCAATTTTACACTGACTGAGCGACTGGTCCCTGAAGCGCAGGAGTGATCACCTTGCCTTCATGTAAGTAACAATCAAGATAACACTGCGTCAATATGATGCAGTACCCTATACACCATTGGATGCGGATAAGGGTTAGAAGAAAAAGAAGAAGATGACAGGTCATATGCCTTGTAAATACCCAGACTTCCATATTCTTCTTTATGTATGTGATGTCAAAAAATAATTAACTTACTTATTTTAAGACCTTTTATAAGAGCATATCTTTGAATTTATTTTTATTCCAGGTAATTCAAAAGACCTGCAATCAAGTTGCCGACGAAGACTACTTCGTAAAGCCGAACGTTGACAACAAGCTGCCAATCCTGCCCGTGGAAATACCCTACATGGTCAAACTCATCGCTTACATCGAAACACCCAACCTCTTATTCCTCGTGCTGCAGTACGCGTCTGGCGGAAAACTATTCGACTACATCAAAAATTACGTCAGGACTGTTCCAGACACTCCCGCGAGAGAGGTCAACCTGGAAAACGTATTCATAGACCCGGAAGAACTGCAGAAGAACTCCAGAAAGGCGTCCAGAGACAATTCCGGGACTTGTCTGGGGACGATCGAAAGGATAGAATATAACAAGAACCTGTCCGAAAGCCGACTGAAGTCTGGAGCAGAGGAATCCGGCAACGATGCCAATTTGTCTGTCCAGGATATTGTGATAAATTCCCAAAGACTGTTGTTAGACGTTGATGACGCCCTGAGCGGGAGGTTCAAAGAAACTGGGGGAAAAAACGGGGTGAATGATGATTTAAGGAATGAAGGAGTTAGGGGTGGTGAAAATACGACGCGATGTGATAAGTTAGGTCTGATAGCGTCGGAAGTGGAGAGAGCGTTTGATGGACTGCAGGAGAAATTGGAACAAATTATCGTAGAAGATGACAGCTCTAAGTTTAACGTAAGATTCTTCTAAATGACCTACTTTAATTGTAAAAGAATAACACTTGTTTTTTTACCACTTTTTATTTTATTATGACGACTAGTTTCGAAAGCTATGCTTCCATCTTCAGATCTAAATATAAAACAAGTGTTTTTCTTTTACGATTTCATCGTATCTTACGACAAAGTGAATGCGGAAACAATAAATAAAATTTTTAATTAATGTTTTACTTAGTAAATACCACTTTGAAATAACATTTTGAAA
Organism: Brachycentrus maculatus; assembly: GCF_059751285.1. Taxonomy (NCBI): domain Eukaryota; kingdom Metazoa; phylum Arthropoda; class Insecta; order Trichoptera; family Brachycentridae; genus Brachycentrus; species Brachycentrus maculatus. The sequence goes on along the minus strand of NW_028280962.1, from coordinate 823,365 downwards.
ATGATGCGGAATGCATCAAAACACGTGTCACAGTAGATTTTAAGAAAAAGTGGTATTTACTAAGTAAAAGATTAATTAAAAATGGATAGATTTTACCACAAAGTGACTGCCGAATCAATTAATGAAATAAATAAAATACCTGTCTGATAATTCAATATTATTCCAGACGCATTAAAGAATTACAGTTATCTTTTCATATGATAAAATAATATTTTTCGATAATTTATATAGGGTCATTTTGCGTAAAATACTACGTACTAAAATACATAATAAAATACTTGCGCTTGAGTGCGCTTTGTAATCCTTATTCACAAATTTGTTTTTTTCCACTTTTTTACGTTTTGATATCTTAACATAGATGAAGAATATTTATATTGCAGGTTTTATCTAATAGAAGTGCCTTACCGCCCAAATCTCTGTGCAACTGGGCAGCGGAGCTACTCATTGCCATAGACCATCTCCACCAGTGCGGTGTTATTTGCAGGTAATACACCTTCACAAGTATTCGGCCAAGTTATTTTGTATGCTCTCAAGTCACAACACGACACTGTGTCCATAGGGACTCTCTCCCACAAAGAAGTGTGGTTTTAGTGTTTAAATACAACCACAGATGGCTGTTCAAGCGGCATTGTGATGAACCCCTCATAACGAACAAAAAAATTTGAAAAATTTGCTCCCTTAATGCGCGATATTTTGCATAAAGAGTTACAGAGAAAGGGTAAGTCCCTTTTTTATGACATATCGCTCACTCCTTTCAATAACCTCATATATCAAAAAACTTGATTTTCAGGAGATCGTTTTTAAAGTTTAAAAATATAATACAATGTATTAAAAATAAATATCAAGCCACTTACTGAACTTTTTACTGTGCAACAGATCTCTTTAGGTAAAACCTGAAGGTTTTTTCTCCATTTTAAAAATATTTAGTATATTTAAAAAAATAATTAAACAATACATTTTCTTCAAAATGCAAAAACAACACTTTCTGCCCTGTAGCGGGTAAATATTAAGTTAAAAATATACCGCTTTTGCTGGGATGTAGTACATTTTCTGGGCATTCCGAAAATATGCACAACTGAAAATTGACGATTTTTCATACATGACATTGTTGAAAGGAGTGAGCGATAAATATAAATTTCATATTTTTATTTACGATAATTTATAAGTAATTTTATTTGATTAAATGTTAATAAAAAACTTTTAGTATTCTTTCTGCATGGAACGCATTATCATATTTTACATTGATTTCTATGGCAAAAAATGTTTCGTTGAACGAGTACGATGCTGGAACGAATTATGCTCATTATAAGAGGTTATAATATTTATTCAATATTACCCTGGACTGGTACCTGAAGCCGAGGGCTGATCACCTTTCCTTCGTGTGTTAACGATCAAGATAACACGGCGTTTATATGACGCAGTGCCCTATGCACCATTGGGGTGCGGATAAGGGTTTGAATGAGTGAATATATGAGGTGATGCGTGAATGCGGAAGAGGCATCTATTCTATTGAACCTGACAGAGAGTCGATGAGGTGTGGGTAGAAGGTAGATCTCCTGGCTCCGGAATATATGAGATTGGACAAGAATTAGAACTGTTGAGGTGCTGTTTGGAGCTGCCCAAGACAAGGACAATTACCCCTTCTTCAATTTCCACTGTATTTTTAAAAACTAACTAACTAACTGACTAACTAGCCATCACGCCGCTTCCCCACAGGGGTAGGCAGAGAGAATAGAACGCCACACCACTCTGTCTTTGCAAACATTCTTCGCCTCTTCCACGTTCGTGCATCTCCTCATACATACCCGCCGATTGTTACGACTCCTAACCTGACCACTTTCAAGTATTTGGCATACCTGATCGTGCCATGTTTTTCTCGGTCTTCCTCTGCTCTTTTTTCCACTTACATTCGCCTCATAAATTTGTTTTACCGTTCTTTCCTCACTCATTCGTTCTACATGTCCAAACAATCTCAACACGCCTTTCTTAATTTTATCGATGATGCTTATCTCAGCTTTGCATTCCTTCCTTATTTCACTATTCGTACATCTATCATATATCGTTTTGTCACACATTCTTCTGAGAGATCGCATTTCGACTGCATTCAGTCTACTTTTATCCTTCTCTTGCCAAGTCCATGTTTCACTTCCATTCATTAGAGTCGGAACCAGGACTCTGTTGTGCACTGCTAGTTTAGCTTCCGCTGATAGGTTTTTATTTATTCATTGTATTTTTCATCTCCTCATTTGCTCATCCTCGCCGGTCCTCCGGTCCCCAGGAACCTCTGCCCGGACAACCTCCTCCTGGGCGAGCGGGGCCACCTAATGCTGTCCTACCGCGTGGGGCGGGCGTCCCGGCAGGCGCTGGTGCCGCTGCTGCACGAGGGCCGGCTCGGCTGCGGCTACGTGGCCCCCGAGCTGCAGGCCTTCCCGCTGCCGCCGCCCGACGGCGACGAGCGGCGCGCCGACTTCTGGAGCTACGGGGCCATACTCTACGAGCTCATGGAGGGGATGGTAGGGGTCTGTTCTTCGTAGCTTGTTTTATAAGCCCGATCATCATTACTATTGATCATACACACTCACGCACCCCTACACACGCATCCCTACACATACACACACATAATTAGACAACAAAACAATTTGTCAAAGACAAAACAAACAACTACTTGTCTTATGCAGAGAAGATCTACGCAAACTACCTGAATAATCCCGAGAGTGAAGTAAGTTTATAACTAACAACCAAATAAATTTTACTTATAGTCCATTATTTGATTCAACATCGGTTAAGCAAGATTCGTCAATATCCAATTCAAACCCAGACAATTGGACAAATAATTTTTCTTCTTCTTCTTACTCCTCATTACTGAGGGTTGTGCCCAGTGGCGGTCGGTGACTTTTGGTCAGGGATGCTGGACATCGAATGTTTTTATATTATTTTTTGACATCTCGTCAAAGACAAAGAAGAATATGGGAGTCTGGGCATTTACGGGGCCGACGACCGTCATAGGCTAGTTTAAGTGATCACTTTACGCACGTGTAACGTTCACCAATTCTACCCATTATTGACAACCACACTACTCAAATTCTTGGAAGTTCTAGATATATATGACCCAATTTAGAAACCTTGTTCTTAAATCACTAAAACTTCACTAGAGACATCTATCAGTGAGATGTAAATTCTTCCATATTCTTCTTCATCTTTGATGAGATAAAAATAATATGAAAATAACTCCTGTAATTGGAGATAATCCAGATTTTGTGAACAAGTATTTGGACACACTCAATATGTTGTAAATCATTACTATTGATTGCACTATTGAACACACACACGCACCCCTACACAAACACGCACCCCTATACAAACACACACGCACATAAAGACATACACATACACAAAAACACACACACACACACATTTACAAAGACTCACAAAGAATAATACGGATTGAAAGCTGATATATTTAAAAATAAATATGGCCTATTCTCACTATCATATTTATTTAATATCACCCTGGACTGGTACAAGAAGCGCAGGGCTGATCACCTTGCCTTCATGCAATTAACGATCAAGATAACACTGCATCTCTACGATGCAGTGCCCTATGCATCTTTGGATGCGAATAAGGGTTAGAAGAAGAAGAAGAAGAAATACCAGTTCACAAACCTGGATTATCTCCGCTTAAGAGTTATTTTTTACATTTTTTTTTGTTTAACATCTCAACATGGATGAAGAAGAATATGAAAGTCTGGGCATTTACAGGCTTATGACCATCATATTGGCTTGGTTAAGTGATCACTTTACACACGTGCTGATACACAAGTATTGGTAAATGTTGCATGTGTGCTTGCTTACGACAATAGTAAGCCCTGTAAATGCTTAGATATCCAAATTCTTCTTCATCTATATTGAGATGTCAAATAAAATGCAAATTTAGAAAGGTGTATTGAGATGGTTTGGACATGTGAAACAAATGAGTGAGCAATGTGCGGCCAAACGATTTTATGAGGGAATGTAGTACATGAGTTGAATGGAAAAAGGAGCAGAGAAAGACCGACAACAAACTTGGCATGATCATGTATGTCAAATACTTAGTCAGAATAATCGGCGGGTATGTATCGGTAGTGTAATGGCTTACAAGTTCTCACAGGCTGGTTTGGGTGAGGATTTTAAACCCGTGCCATATTGCACGGGTTAACACCATTCTACCCATGATTGACAACTACACTACTTAAATATATAACTATTACACATGTTCTACATTTGAGTTCACTGGAGCCATCTATGGTGGGATGACTAAAGTTTTTATTTAGCAGAGACCCTTTAGATCTATGCAAGATCGGAACCCTGGATTATTTTTGCATACTGGGAAATATCTGAAATATATGATTTTCTATTTTGTATACAGCCAAATAAAAGGGTGTCTGCTAAATAAAAGCCTTCCTCATCTAATTAAACTCACATGATTGAACTTACACGCATAGTGTCATGAGATTAATGATATATATCGGTAGTGTAAAGGCAAAGGGGTATATCTGTCAATTTTTTTATTTTGTAAATTTGTTCCACAAAATGTCTAAAATAGTGTATTCCACAATCTGGCAAAAGGATATAGCTGTAGTTGCAATACTTATTTAGTTTAATTAAGATATGTACATATAAAAATACATAAAACAAATGACTTATTTAATTTCACAAGTTTGTTTTTGCTCTCCTGTAAAATTTGGTCTGAGACAGATATACCCCTTTGCCTTTACACTACCGGAAGGGGATGCATGAATGCGAAAGAGGCGAATTTTTTTTGCAGACATTTCAAAGTAGTGTAGCATTCTATTCTATTGTACTAATGGAGGGTCCACGAGGTGTGGACAGAAGACAGATCTCCTGGCTCCGGAATATACGAGATTGGACGGGGATCAGGACCATCGAGGCGCTGTTTAGAGCTGCCCGAGACAAGGACAATTACTCTCAAGTAATTAGAGGGTACCAGACATGACTCACGAAGAAGAAGAACATGATTTATTGTTATCGTTATGCAAAATGGCTAGTCCCAAGGTCTGGTATATTTGAAACGCACCGGTAAACAGTGTTGATATGTTTTTTTGTTTTTGTTTTTCAGCCGCTGTCTGCATTGCATCCTTCAGGATTTAATTCTCACACTATCCTCAATATGCCCAAGGATCTTCCGAAAGATGCTGAGTCACTTCTCTCTCAGGTAACTTTATATTTTATATGACGACTTCATTATTATACAGTCAAATTTTTCAGTCAGAAATTATCAGTTTTTTTTTACATAATATTTTGTTTTGTTTTCATTTCTAGATAGTTTCTTGTTACATAGTTTTTTTTTAAAGATGATACATCCAAAAATTTGCCTGCTCGCTACTGTACATAGTACAGAGTTATGATATTACTAATTGAATTCTACAAAATAAAAAGATTCCAACCTCTCTAAAAAGAAAAGTGTACAAATCCTACATACTGCCTGTGAACATATCGCTCACTCCTTTCAACAACGTCATATATAAAAAAAACTTGATTTTCAGGAAATCGTTTTTAAAGTTTAAGAATATAATAAAATGTATTAAAAATCAAGCCACTTATTGAACTTTTTACTGTGCAACAGATCTCTGTAGGTAAAACCTGAAGGTTTTTTCTCCATTTGAAAAATATTAAGTATATTTAAAAAAATAATAAAACAATACCTTTTCTTGAAAATGCAAAAACAACACTTTCTACCCCGTAACGGGTAAATATTAAGTTAAAAAATATGCCGCTTTTGCTAGGATATAGTACTTTTTCTGGGCATTCTGAAAGCATGCACAACTGAAAATTGTCGATTTTTGATATATGACGTTCTTGAAAGGAGTGAGCGATGTGTAAAGGCATAAACTACAGAAGACGACGTGGATAACAAAGACATTGAAGAATTTGTGAAAGAACAGTCAAGGGCTGCCCACAGGAGAGCTTATGGAGTTGCATAGTGTTTCACAAAGTTTAAAGTATGCCGCTTTTGCTGGGATATAGTACATTTTCTGGGCATTCTGAAAGCATGCACAACTGAAAATTGTCGATTTTTGATATATGACGTTGTTGAAAGGGGTGAGTGATATGTGCACTAGGGACTATGGCTCTGACGAAGAGAAATGCAGAGAAGCTTGAGTGTGCACAGTGATCCATGGAAAGATCCGTGCTTGGTTTAAGTCTGATGGATAAAGTAAGAAATGAAGATACAGTGGAACCTCTCACAACGAGTAATTTGTATAACTACCAAAAAAATGTGAAAAAGTTTCTCCCTTAACGAGTGACATTTTGCATAATGAGTGTAACGGACCAGCTGAGCACACAGCCCTAAAATGGACCATATTTATGGATTAAATTAAATATATGTAAACATGTCATAGGGAAATCGACCGAGCGCACCGACATCCTCTCGCAACGGCAATCAAATATAGAATGCGCTAGGCGCGGCGCGCGTGGCGTCTTATACGTGGTGCGTAAGACGTTATTTACGTTATGAGCGGGGAAATCGGGCGAGCGCACCAACATCCTCTCGCAACGGCAATCAATTCCCGAATGCGCTAGGCGCAGCGCGCGCGGCGTTTTTATGACCGTATTTACGTTATCACGTGTTATTTACGTTGCGAGCGGCCGGCCTGGCGCAGGTTAGGGTAAGGGGAGACGATTTCTGTCGCTCGGTCGATTTCGACGGACCGCGCTGGTTATGAACAAATAAATATCTGTGCCATTTTATGAATAAAGCATTCCACTCACACCGAGCTCTGCGTTTTACTTTGATCCTCACCGACCTTGCGCCACTACTTCGATTTCGGAATCTTCTGGGACTTGACCATCGCTACACCCACTGGACTACGAATCGACTACACGGACCTACAGCTCATAACTTTCGGGATTTACGACCCCGAGAGCGACGGAGCGGAGAAGTCACATCCACACCTATAAACAGTCTAGCGGTGTGTTGGACAGACGCTGTTTGTGCGACACAATGAGTTATAGAGGAAGGGCACTTGTGAGCCGGGACTTCCGTGCCAGCCAAAACAAAAAAATGGTTCGCTTAACGAATAAGATTCTGGAACGAATTATGCTCGTTATGAGAGGTTCCACTGTACCAAGAACGGTGGATATCATGGATCGCGTGGCAAAACTCAAATGGCAATGGGCAGGACAATTATTATCATTTATTTATTGACATTTCGCTCACTCCTTTCAAGAACGTCATAAATCAAAAATTGCCAATTTTCAGTTGGGCATGTTTTCGGAATGCCCGAAAAATTTATTATATCCCAGCAAAAGAGGCATATTTTAAACATAATATTTACCCGCTACAGGGCAGAAAATGTTATTTTTGCATTTTGATGAAAAGGTTTTATTGTTTATTTTATTTTTATAAATATAATAAATATTTTTCAAATGGAGAAAAAACCTTCAGGTTTTACCTAAAAAGATCTGTTGCATAGTAAAAAGTGTGGGTAAGTGGCATCAGTAAGTGGCTTCATATTTATTTTTAATACATTGTTTTATATTTTTCAACTTTAAAAACGTTCTCCTGAAAAATCAAGTTTTTTGATTTATGACGTTCTTGAAAGGAGTGAGCGATATATTATCCATATGTTATATGTTCTCTCGCAACTCGCAAAGTCTTGTCTGCAGGTAGGATAGTAAGGATGGGGAAGCTAAATGTCAAAAACACATCTCCAGACCAATTGAAAATTAATCTTTCTTTAATTTATTTAGCAATTGGCGGGAATCGAACCCGCGATACCTAGATTTGCAGTCAAGCGTCTACCCAACTACGCCACGGCGCCTTTATTTAATCTTATGTTGTTTTCTCTTTGCAGCTCTTGTGTTTCGATCCCCAAGAAAGGCTGGGAGGCGGTCCGGATGGTATAAACGAAATCAAGTCACATTCCTACTTCTCTCACATAGACTGGCACATGCTGGAAGAAGATTTTAAGTATGACGCCAAGGACTAGCTCTCCACATATGTAAACATCATAAGTGTACTCGCAAAAAACGTTAACTCCAAAATATGCAATTTTGACTTTATGATGCATATAATAAAGTTTTCAACATTCTATAAACTGGCAAAATACACTAAGTAGTTTAAAATATCATATTTATGTGGTTTTAAAAGTAAATTCAACTTTAAGTTTAATAGTGGGTATTTTACTCAAGGTAAAAGGCTGTCCGCCTCCGTAGTATAAAGGTCAACACGCTCGATTACCGAATTGGAGGTCCCGGGTTCGATTCCCAAGGGGTGGGTCAAATAAATATAAGTGATATTTTCACTGTTATATTTATTAATTATTACCCTCGACTGGTACCTGAAGTGGAGGGCTGATCACCTTTCCTTTGTGTGTTAAATGATCAAGATAACACTGCGTTTATATAATGCAGTGCCTTATGCACCATAGGGAGCGGATAAGGGTTTGAAGAAGAAAAGCTTTAAATGAGAGGGATTATTCAAACAGGGATTTTAGAGGTAACGTTTTTTGCCAGTATAACCACGATATTCAGGTTTTATTTTCATAACCAGAAACAGTATAATCAAATTTTTCGACATTCCCTACCCCGTGATCGTCTAACATCCTTAGACATTCCTCACATTCCTGTTCTTTCACAATATTTTGATTGTTTCCAAATCCTTGCTCCCAAATCTGGAATCGTCCACTTACAGGAGTTATTTATATTGTCATCGCAACATATGTAGATGAAGTCTGAGTTATAAGAGGGATGTAGAACATTTTAAACATCTCGACATAGATGATGAAGAATATGGAAGTCTCCATTCTACCCATGATTGACCACCACACTGGTTACATTTTGAAACTCCTATATATATATATATCGGTAGTGTAAAGGCAAAGGGGTACATCTGTCTCAGACCAAATTTTACAGGAGAGCAAAAACAAACTTGTGAAATTAAATCAACAGGGGTAGGCAGAGAGGATGGAACGCCACACTCTTCTGTCCTGACATACACTCCTCGCCTCCTTCACATCCATACATGTAGTCATACATGCCCTCCGATTACGCAGACTTTTGACACCACCAGATTTAAGGTTCTGATTGATCTGATTGTGCCAAGTCTTTTTCGGTCGTCCACGTTCTGTTTTCCCTCTCACATTCGCCACATATATTTTCTTAGTCGTTCTCTCGCTATCCATTCGCTCCACATGTCCATACCACCGCATAGAACTCTTCCTAATCTTTTCAATTATTCCTCGTTCAGCCTTACATTCCTTTCTTATATCGTCATTTTAAATTCTGTCATACAATGATTTTCCACACATTCGTCTGAGGGAGCGCATTTCAACAGCGTTCACTCTGCTTTCATCCTTCATTTGCCAGTTCCATGTTTCGCTTCCATACATTAGTGTCGGTACTAGCACGCCGTTGTGAACCGCTAGCTTGGCTTCCATGGACATATTCTTATTCCCAATCACTCTGTTAAAAGCACCATTTATTCTATTCCCTGCATTCACTCTTCTCTCAATATCCTTATCCACTTTTCCACTCTTTTTTTTATGTATTTTTAAATGTACACATCGCTCACTCCTTTCAAGAACGTCATAATTCAAAAATCGACAAATTTCAGTTGTGCATGTTTTCGGAATGCCCAGAGAATGTATTATATCCCGGTGAAAGCGGCATGTTTTTAACTTAATATTTACCCGCTACAGGGCAGAAAGCGTTGTTTTTGCATTTTGATGAAAAGGTGTTGTTTAATTATTTTTTTAAAGTTATTGAATATTTTTCAAATGGAGAAAAAACCTTCAGGTTTTACCTAAAAATATGAGTTGCACAGTAAAAAGTTCAATAAGTGGCTTGATATTTATTTTTAATACATTGTGTTTTATTTTTAAAGTTTGAAAACGTTCTCCTGAAAAATCAATTTTTTTGATTTATGACGTTCTTGAAAGGAATGAGCGACATCTTAATAAAACTAAATAAGTATTGCAACTACAGCTATATCCTTTTGCCAGATTGTAGAATACACTATTTTAGATATTTTGTGGAACAAACTTAGAAAATTAAATTTTTTACAGATATACCCCTTTGCAAAGGCAAAGAAAAGTGTAAAAACACTACCCATATATATCATTAATCTCATGACACTATGCGTATGAGTCAATCATGTGAGTTTAATTAGATGAGGAAGACTTTTATTTAGCAGAGACCCTTTTATTTGGCTGTATACAAAATAGAAAATCATATATTTCAGACGTTTCCCAGTATGCAAAAATAATCCAGGGTTCCGATCTTGCATCTAAAGGGTCTCTGCTAAATAAAAACTTTCGTCATCCCACCATAGATGGCTCCAGTGAACTCACATGTAAAACAAGTGTAATAGTTATAAATTTAAGTTGTGTAGTTGTCAATCATGGGTAGAATGGTGTTAACCCGTGCAATATGGCACGGGTTTAGAATCATCACCCAAACCAGCCTATGAGAGCTCGTAAGCCGTATTACCGTAATTTAATTGGCACCTTTTTTCACTTGTGAGTTCTTGGCACCATCTATGGTTGAGTTGAGTAAGTAAGGCAGACATTACAAATTTGTAATAATAAACCACTTGTATAAGACCACTTTTGAGTTTATTCATGAAAATACGACTAGTTTCATGAACTATACATCGCTCACTCCTTTCAACAACGTCATATATCAAAACTCTTGATTTTTCAGGAGATCGTTTTTATAGTTTAAAAATATAATAAAATGTATCAAAAATAAATATCAAGCCACTTATTGAACTTTTTACTGTGCAACAGATCTATTTACGTAAAACCTGAATGTTTTTTCTCCGTTTGAAAAATATTTAGTATATTTAAAAAAATTAATAAACAATACCTTTTCTTCAAAATGCAAAAACAACATTTTCTGCCCTGTAGCGGATAAATATTAAGTTTAAAGTATGCCGCTTTTGCTGGGATATAGTGCATTTCCTGGGCATTCTGATATTTTTTGATATATGACGTTGTTGAAAGGAGTGAGCGATATGTTTTCAACAGGTGATAATACAAACAGTACTGATACAGTACCGATGGTACAGGTAAAAATGAAAACGTCTGTAGTTCTCAAAACTAGTCATGTAGTTCTTGAAACTAGTTATGTTTAAACTAATAAACTCAAAAAGTTGTCTTGTACAAGTTTTTGTTTTCATAATTAAATCACTGTGTTATAAATAATACAAATTTATAACATTGAATACAAAAGATTTCTTCAAAGTTACAATTGAATCACTTAAAACGTACTCAAAATTCATGTTGAATATAAAAAAGGGATTGAAAAAATATTTCATTATGTTGCTTTATATATGATTTATTATTAAATCTGTGGATACAAATAATATGGAGGAACAATCTTTCAGTAAATTAGATAGGTTTATAGAGTTGTGTAAAAATTATGTTTAATTTTATCTAAGATGTTACTATATATTTACATATTACATTTAATTACTGTATAAATGTTACATGTTGCATAAAAATATCTTCTTTCCAAATAAATATGTTTACTAACTAACTAACCATCACGCCGCTTCCCCGCAGGGGTAGGCAGAGAGAATAGAGCGCCACACCACTCTGTCCTTGCAAACATTCTTCGCCTCTTCCACGTTCATGCATCTCCTCATACATACCCGCCGATTGTTACGACTCCTAACCTGACCACTTTCAAGTATTTGGCATACCTGATCGTGCCATGTTTTTCTCGGTCTTCCTCTGCTTCTTTTCCCGCTAACATTCGCCTCATAAATTTGTTTTACCGTTCTTTCCTCACTCATTCGTTCTACATGTCCAAACCATCTCAACACACCTTTCTTAATTTTGTCGATAATGCTTATCTCAGCTTTGCATTCCTTCCTTATTTCACTATTCGCACATCTATCATACATCGTTTTGTTACACATTCTTCTGAGAGATCGCATTTCGACTGCATTCAGTCTACTTTCATCCTTCTTTTGCCAACTCCATGTTTCACTTCCATACATTAGAGTTGGAACCAGGACTCCGTTGTGCACTGCCAGTTTAGCTTCCGCTGATAGGTAAATAAATATGTAAATATCTTATTAACACACTAAGGGCGGGAAAGGTATTTCTACCCGTTTGGTCGATTGATGCTTAAAAACGGGAAGGGTATTTTTATCTTCTGCATCATTTCAAAGTCAGAAAAGAAGGAATTATTTAATGTTTTTATATTAATATTATGTACTAATCTCTTTGTTAAACTTTTCCTTACGGTGCTAAAAAACATCTGCATGCAATGGTGATATGTATTTTGTACACCATATCGACGTGCCCTACGTAAAGTGCTCTATATTTTTGTCAATTTTGAGATATCTGGTGTATGTTATCATCTGACCGTTATCTACATATATAAACAAACAAAAATATATATAAAATAAATTTACAACATTTTGAGTGTGTCAATCAATTTTTGTGTGGATTATCTCCAATTACAGGAATACCTGTAATTGGAGATTATCCAGATTTTGTGAACAAGTATTTGGACACACTCAAAATGTTGTAAATAGATTATCTAGTCAAATTATAAGCTTAAATAATAAAAATTAAAATGATATTTTCTGGTGTTTCTCATGTGTGTGATTGTAATCCAGGATTCGGTCCTCACATACTAATAAAAGAGTTTCTGCTCAATAAAAAGCTTCTTTTCATCTCACCAATAGATGTCTCTAGTGAAGTTCTAGTGATTCAAGAATAATGTTTCAAAATTGGTTCATATATATAGAACTTCCAAGAATTTGAGTAGTGTGGTTGTCAATAATGGGTAGAATTGGTGAATATTGCATGTGTATAAAGTTATCATTTAAACCAGCCTATGACGGTCGTCAGCCCCGTAAATGCCCAGACTTCCATATTCTTCTTCATCTTTGATGAGATGTCAAAAAATAATATAAAATAAATTATGCCTAGTTTTCAGGCGTATAAGATGCTATCTACATTGAATTTTGGAAATGAATTTAACTCCTAAAACGCTAACTACTTAATTTTGACAAAAAATAAAGTTTTAAAACAATTTGATAGATTATTTTATCGTGTTTTCAAATGTATAATACTAGTTTAGAATTTCAGATAAAACCTTTAATTAATAAATAAAAATATGTTGAAAAAATCTTCTAAGCTCTCCTGTAAAGTAACCGATTTGCAGAAAGAGTACTTTACGTAGGGGCCGTCGATATGAAAACGTGATTTAAAAACGGTAAAAATATAAATATTCCTAAATGTTGCTTTTATTGGACCATAGTTGATGTTAAAATGTAACAATGTAATGTAAGCTCTGATAAGTATCTGAAAACGAGAAAAAAAAATACATTGCAAGTAGCCGTAATAGCTAGCTAAGCGACACGACCACCGCGTATGACGATCTGCGCACTACTGGCGCAACTAAACACGCTACGACATATACGCAAAGGACAGCAGGCTTGCACACACTGACAATGGTTTGTGTATTGGTGATTTCATCCCCGATATTTTCACAAATTATTTGTTTCCGTCGCTGCAAATGAATAACTTTGTACTATAATACATAATTTTAGTACGGAGGAATACAAAAATTGTGAGCCCGTATCTATTATATTTTATGTTTTGAATATTGAAAGCATTAACTTTGTGGATCGTATTGATATATTATTTCGAGAAATAAAAATACTTTGTGTTCTGATCCACTCACATTTTTATTAACCAACTAGTTTCGGCAACAACCTGTTGCCCTCTTCAGGGTTTAGTAATAAATTAAACCCTGAAGAGGGCAACAGGTTGTTGCCGAAACTAGTTGGTTAGTAAAAATTTGAGTGGATCAGAACACAAAGTATTTTTATTTCTCGAAATAATATATTATATTTTATATTGAAATTTCCATTTTTAAAGTCGAAAAAATACATATCACCCGGAGGGGAAAGGTAAGGTCTTAATTATATGTACACAATTATCGAATCCCATCACTCCGCAGGCATAAAAAATACCTTTCCTTAGTGTGTTAATTTCTCTTTTAAAGTTCTTTTTCGTTCTATCGAGATTTCAAAATGCTTCTTTTTAGGGTCTTTTTACCCAGTGTCAATCGCTTCTTACCATTATTTGTGTCTCAGCGTCTTATCATCCACGAATGCCTCCTGCATCTGGGCAGTTTTGAAAATCACCCTCCATAAATTATTGAATTCATTCATAGATGTCTGCATCCGGGCTTTTTCCTCCCTTGCATCTTGATTTTAATGTACATATGTTATGCTTATACTTCTAGTCAACAAAAGTATTCAATTATTGATCAAACTATCAATACTTGTTAATTCTTACTTTATTCTTAATCCTAGACCCTAGACTTGTGGAAACAAGCAGTACATTGAAATGTACCTTAGTACGGGACCATCGCAAAATTTACGACAATAAGAAAAACTCACACTTTACCAAAAAAGATTTCCAAAATCATTTAAAAAAACAAGTGCAACATGTTTTTTTGAGAACTTTATATGTGTCGCCTACTTTCAAAATCCGCCAGATCCAATTTTATACGATTTTAAAATAAATACTTTTATCGGATTGCCAATTGTGGGTTTCATTGTTTAAAATATTTATATACTTAAAAACCCTGCTAACAAATACTTAAAAACAGCGTTTTATTTCAAATTCCGCTATATACATGAAACTTGCCTTCTGACCCATATCAGCCAATCAGAAAGCGGGGATAGGTCAAAAATTAAGATGACGTCATTATCGGTTTGTCTCGTGTTTTTTTTTTTAAATGCTGAAAAATTTTCTAAAAAAATAGGAAAATTCTCTATTTTATAATATTTTATCTAAAGATAGACATATATCTGAAATATAAATGTTGCCCGGAGAATTAAGAATTTTTTGTAAAATCGACTTACGTGGATCTGGCGGATTTTGAAAGTAAGCGACACATAAAATATGAGCAAAAAATTAAGATATTTTATTAATATTTTATTTTATTTATTGTTTCGGAATTAACTATGGGGTAAGACATGATGAAAACACTTGTTTTTTACTACTTTATTATTTTAACACCAGTTTCGGAAGCTATTACGACCCGAAGATGGAAGCATCTATAGCTTCCTAACTAGTTGTTAAAATAAAAAATAAAAAAACTCAATTAGTAAAAAAACAAGTGTTTTCATTTACAAGATATATGCTAGTTTATTTATTATTTTTTTTGTACAAAGTGAACAATGGATGATATGGACAGTGTTTTTTTTTAAATGTTTTATTTATATGCTAGTTGTCACTACATTCTTTACGTGTGTCGCTTCGGTACTAACCACAAATTGGATGTCTGTCGTAAATTTTACGAATGTCCCGTAATCTAGGGTTGAATAAATGAGTATTGAAACACGTGAAGCCTTAATATGTAGCAAACTGTTTTGTATTGTGTAGATTATTTAATAAAATGTTATCTGTTTGTCATGTTTATTTGTTAATATTTAATAAAGATAATATTAATTTAATTATTAAAACAGTTGTGCTTATTTTATGGTTATTTATTCTGATGCTCCCAAACCTATATATCTAAGGTGCTTAAAACACTATCAATACGGTTGTCAATGTTTTTCTTAATATTATTAACATTTGCAATTTGTCGTTGACGATTTGTTTTAAAAAAAATTATCCTTATCTGCATACTATGGTGCATAGGGCACTGCATCATATAGGAGCAGTGTTACCTTGATTGTTAAATACACGACAGAAAGGGGATCAGCTCTGTGCTTCAGTTCTGTTCTCAGTTATGTTCAATTTGAGTAAGCTATATTTATATATATTACTTCACAAATTTTCAACTGATGGCACCTCTACGAGCCATACTTCCAAATTCTATCAAATAAGAATCAGCATATGAAAGGAATCCAACAACCTTACTTATCAAAAGTTAATGCAATGTAATATACGGGTGTTCGAAAATGGGAATTAAACACAGGACCTCCAGTGCAGTAGACAAATGTACTGACCATTAAACTACGGAGGCTGACAAATTCATAATTATCCAGAAAAATTATTAGGTATTTAGACGGCCGTGATAATCAATTGTGATAAACAAGTAATTAGGTACATAAAACCACATCCAAAACACAAAAACACATGAAACGAAACCTAACACACACTTCCTTTAGTCAGAGAACTTTGGTTATTATGCAATGAAGTTGTAGAACGTGCTTCCACTATCTATAATAATAAAACCCTTATCCGCACCCCAATGGTGCATAGGGCACTGCGTCATATAAACACAGTGTTATCTTGATCGTTTACACATGAAGGAAAGGTGATCAGCCCTCCGCTTCAGGTGCCAGTCCAGGGTAATATTGAATAAATATGACAGTGAAAAAATCCCATATATTTATTTTACCCCCCTTAGGATTCGAACCCGGGACCTCCAGAACAGTAGCCGAGCGCGCTGACCATTACACTACGGAGGCGGATGAAACTATCTATAAAGTCATTAAATAACTAAACTTTGTACAAAAGAGCTATTTATGAATGGATAATGGAAGTCAGTAGATTTAAAATAGATCCGCATCATTCGGCCATGTCTTATTTCACTGCATGTCATAAACAATTTACTTTTCATATAATTTTATAATTAAGTATTGCAAAATGTGCCCTCGGCACGGAAAAACCCAGTGAGGGCACATTATTTTAAATTGTAATTGGTAATAATGTGTATGTTGAAAAATAAATAAATAAATAACACTACAACTCTGAAAAACTTAATTTTTAAGAGGAGATTTTTAAGGAATAAAAGGTGAGGAAATTGGTCCTATAAAGAGTATGTTGTATCCTATAAATTGTATGGTGTTTCCTATAGAGAGGTCTATGAGCTGGCGCAAACGAGAGGACTACAATTTGTTACAAGGAAAAGAGAGCAGCTTTTAACCTGTCCGGAAGTGTCGCCATACATGGGTCGTCCAAACAAAACATTCCCAAAAGAAGTACCGTAGAACGGGGCTACTTGAACTTTTATGTGTTACTTGAGCCCAGTACAAAAGAGAGATTTAAATCTGTATTAGGTCTACAATAATGAATGTATCGTGACAATAAGTGTCACCTGTCAGGGAAACAATGAATCATGTCGATATGTTCATTATAGACTAAATACAGATCTAAATATTTTTTTTGCACTGGGCTCAAGTAACACATCAAAGTTCAAGTAGCCCCTTTCTACAGTATAGGTATACATGATTTTTTTTTCATTTAAATCCTTACCCTATGGTGCATAGGGCACTGCATCATATAAACACAGTGTTATCTTGATCATTAACACATGAAGGAAAGGTGATCAGCCCTCCGTTTCAATACCAGTCCAGGGTTATATTGAATCAATATTACAGTGAGAAAATCACTATTATTTATTTGACCCCCCCTGTGATTCCAACCCAGGACCTCCAGTATGGTAGCCGGGCGTGCTGACCATTACACTACGGAGGCGGACAAATGAATACATGAATACCTGCAGTTATAACTAAAGCTCAGAGACATTTATTTCTAAAATAGCACTTGTACTGCCATCTGTGGTCGTATTTAAACACTAAATCTGCAAGTCAGATTATTTTTCTTTTTTATTCGACTTCTTTTAAACCATTGGGATAACCACATAGTGCATAGTGCATAGGGCACCGCAGGAACTCACTCCTGGACAGTTTAAATTCCCAATGGTACATAAATCATCTAACTCATGGGAGGCCGACATTATCAGTAGCCGGGCTAGATTTTGGAAATGTATAGTTTATGGTCCAATCTGCCTTAAAAACTTTTCAGTTCTTCTGTTACTGTTCTCTTCTTTAGTCCAACGTTTTTACTACTTGACGCCATTATGGGTCTTGAAATTATCAGGATAGATAAAAAATACTCCCATATATGGGATATGATACGAATTACACACGATGGAATGTTCTTTTGGTGGTTTTGTGTACACTAAAGGAAAAAATTAGTGATTTGCTCCGCGGGCTGCAAGTAGACACCCGGCGGGCCGCGGGTTCGCCACCCTTGATCTAACTGATGCTGGGCTCAAGCCATTTCTTGCACCCAACTATGGTTTAAGTGCCAAGGCATTTTGACGCTTGTCGTTATTTTTATACTTTACTAGATACCAAAACAGACGCAGAGTGAAGAAGTACACAATTTCCATAAAACTCAAAACGCTGCATCCGAGAAACAGGCCCGCCATCCCTCCAACAGACACTGCAACAAAAAAAAAAACAATGAAACAACATTTGTACGGCATTGTGGAGAGGGACTGATTTTCTTCTAGCGCCATTCTTTGTTAGATTTCCAAGTCATTATCTATAACCGGGGCTTTTTTTTAAACCTTCCCTTACGATGCTAAAAACTGCGCGTTCTGGTGATATGCATTTTGTACACCATATGAGAACGTGGTTTAAAAATGGGAAAAATGTGAATATTCCTAAATGTTGCTTTTATTGACCATAGTTGAAGTTTAAATGTAACAACTTTGTAATGTTAGCTCTGATAATTACCTGTAAACGAGAAAAAAAGACATCATAAGTGGCCGTTATAAATGGCGTAGTGTGACAAGACCGTCGCACAAGACGATCTGCACACTACTGCACTGGCGGAATAAACACGTTACGACATGCACGAATACTTACAAAGCACGCCACGCACAAAGAAACGTTTGTGTGTTTAATGAATAACTTTATATTATAATACTTTAACTGATAAAACGAATAATTTAAAATCAATAACTTTTTAATAGTAAAAAATACTTTGACCAAGAAAAACATGGCACGATCAGGTATGCCAAATACTTGAAAGTGGTCAGGTTAGGAGTCGTAACAATCAGCGGGTATGTATGAGGAGATTCATGAATGTGGAAGAGGCAAAGAATGTTTGCAAAGACAGGGTGGTGTGGCGATCTTTTCTCTCTGCCTACCCCTGCGGTGAAGCGGCATGAAGGTTAGTTAGTTACAACATTTTGAGTGTGTCAGGGTAGGCAAAGAGAATAGAACGCCACACAAATCTGTCTTTGCAAACAATCTTCTCCTCTTCTACATTCATACATCTTCTAACCAAGAGTAAGAATGATAAGGTTGGATAAGGTATCCACACCCAATGGTGTATAGAGCACTGCGTGATATTAAAGAAGCAGTGTTATCTTGATCGTTAAATACTCGAAGGAAAGGTGATCAGCCTTCCGCTTCAGGTACCAGTCATGGGTAATATTGAATGAATATTAGAGTTAAAAATCACTTACATCTATTTGATCCCCCCCCCTGGGAATTGAACCCGGGACCCCCAACACGGTAGCTAAATTTGCTAACCATTACACCAAGGAGGCAGACCATATATACCCGCCGATTATTCCGACACCTGACCTGACCACGCCCCGGTATTTGAAATATTTATCAAGCATAAAAAGGCATGTTGCAATCCCCCTTAAATAAAAAATGGCAAATTGCGTTGATATCTTTACTTCTCTTCTAACCCTTATCCGCACCCAATGGTGCATAGGGCACTGCATCATATAGAAGCAGTGTTATCTTGATCGTTAAATACAATAAGGAAAGGTGATCAGCCTTCCGCTTCAGGTACCGGTCCAGGGTCATATTAAATAAATATTGGACTGAAAATCACTAATATTTATTTTGACCCTCTTGGGAATCGAACCCGGGACCTCCAGCATGGTGGCCTAGCGTGCTGACCATTACACTAAGGAGGCATTACAAGTCACAATTACTTCAACAGATTACTTATAATAAATAGTGTTATATAGCCTTTTTTATTTTTATAATTAACCGGATCCACGCGGCTCGCATAACCGTATGTGTTTTAACAAACGCGGCTGTCATAAGCGTTTGTGTTTTTACATTGCTCTAAGTTTCAAACCTCAGTTCAACTTAGAGGGATTTTTCCACGGTGTGGAACTTTGGATAAAATAACACGTCAATCTTTGGCCATATGAAGTCTGTTGAAATATCTGACTAATAATTTGTAACATCACAAGGATAAATAAAAGAACAGATCCCTGATTTTTCTTGCGGTCGGTAATTAGTCCGCTCCATAATCATGCCCAATATCTGTCTCACTCTCGACGCTATGCATCGCCAGTGGGTAAGAGTGACACACGATGCGTGCTTTGATTTATTTATGTTACGATCTTATTTGTTTATATTACGATATATTTCAAGAATAATGTGACACACGTGTATTATAGAGTACCAAAAAGGCACAATGAATCCCATTGAACGTTTTTGTTTAGGAAAATAAATCGTTTCTTAACTAAATACATGATAAAAGTAATCATTTAAAAAATGGCGAAATACCGCCGCGCGCGGGCGTCTCTTAGGGACAAAGTTAACGCGGTTAAAAGGTTAATAAATAATAATACTTTACCTAAGACATCCGAAAAACCGAAAATAATATCTCTCCTTAATCGGAGCTTTGGGTAGGACACCATTCCCCATTGGAGATTTGTCCCAAGGAACCATTGTTATATGGACTGGAATCAAATAAAAGTAACCTATGTTAGCATTTTTTATACATATTATCATTGTTACATCCAGCACTTTTTTTTAACAAAAAGTTTCCGGAACTCATCATACAAATTTATTTACAGAGAATTACTTAAGGACTTGCTTGAGTACTCAAAACAGTTCTACAAAAAAAAAGGCAGTTGGAGAAAAACTTATTACATCAGCAAACGATGTAACGAAGAACCATTGCACCCAAAGTGTTTTGAAGATTTCAATTTCAATTTCAATTTATTCAATAAAAAAAATAATATATACATAACAAACAATATTCAAGGCGTATATATTAAAAGTAAGCAATAAGACTTAAAGGTGTAGAACAGTCCCGCGTCGGAAAACTCCTTCGGACACATGGAACAGATCAATATCCAATGTGATATTGTTCAACATAGCAGTAGCTCTTCCTACAGGCATAACCATCGGCAGGTTGGTCCTGTGTATAGGAATGTGAAACAATCTATGCCGACGCTGTCTTAGGTAACTATCGGGAACATACAGACCAATGCTCCGGATAATTTCAGGATTATCGATCATACAGCGCAACAATCGATAAAAATGCGTAATCAAATACACATTCCTTCTAGTCTCTAAACTGTTGTAGCCAAGCATACCCTGGAGAAACTGGGTCGGGTAGAGCCGAGGATAATATAGCCGTACTCTCTCATGTAGAGATACCTCAAAAACTTCTTTTGGACTTTCTCTACCATAAGAGAGTACTTAAGCTCGTGTGGCCCCCAAATCATGGAGCCACTCTCGAGTCTACTTCGTACCAAGGAGTTATAAAGAGTTCTCAGCACGCGGGTATTTTCGAAAACCCTGGCAGTACGCAGAACAAATCCTAGCATTTTCAATGCGTTACCACTGACTGCCTCTATATGATCGTGAAATGTCAGGGTGCTCACAAATCTAACGCCCAGATCCCTAACATTCGATGCTCGCATCGTATTTCTATTCACGCATATAAATTCTGTTTTTTTTTGTTGTAAGTTATAACTGTTTGTAACAGAGAGTGATTGGGCATTAAAATTCTGCATCAATCCAATGCAATACATACTCTATGCATATAAACTAACTAACTAACTAACCATTACGCCGCTTCACCGCAGGGGTACGCAGAGAGATTAGAACACCACACCACTCTGTCTTTGCAAACATTCTTCGCCTCCTCCACGTTCATGCATCTCCTCATACATACCCGCCGATCGTTACGACTCCTAACCTTGACCACTTTCAAGTATTTGGCATACCTGATCGTGCCATGTTTTTCTCGGTCTTCCTCTGCTCTTTTTTCCACTTACATTCGCCTCATAAATTTGTTTTACCATTCTTTCCTCCCTCATTCGTTCTACATTTCCAAACCATCTCAACACACCTTTCTTAATTTTATCGATAATGCTTATCTCAGCTTTGCATTCCTTCCTTATTTCATATATATATATTTATGCATATAAGGTTAGAATATGGGCTCTTGTCTACTATTTATTGATTTGGCGTTTAATTTGTAGAACTCCATTTTAATTTATGTATTAATTTTAAATTCAACACAGATTTTTTGAGTCTACTAAGTTGTCTACTACCCGGAACTCCGTGTAATTCCGTGTAATTTTACCGTCCGGCACGTCAGTTAGCGTTTTAAAACGACGATTGGCTCGGATTGGCTTGTGCTTTTGTCCATCTTTCTTCGGATCGGAGCTCTTGATCGGTGCGTGAACACGTTGCGCGTAAATTTGATCACGCTAAACTGTAGTAGTTTTCATTTTTCAAAACCGGACTGTCGGACGGTGAAATCTCGTGTAGTGGACAAACGCCCTATGGCAGTTAAGACAGTTTAAATATGGCTTTATTTGGAAAATAATTGGTAAAACGAACCATTGATTGTATAACATAGTTGACGTCATCACAGTTTGGTAAACACTCACAGACACTCTTCTTGGCATCTTTGTCATATAAACTCAGAAGGTAATCTGAAAATAATAAAGAATAAGCACACAGGAATCTCAACATAGGAATCACACAGTCTGTGTTACCTTTGATAATGCTTATCTCAACAGTGTGTTTGGCACACACTTTGTGACACCTTAGATTATTCAATTCAATTCAATTCAATTCAATTCAATTTATTCAATAATTAATATATACATAACAAACAAACATTTAAGGCGTATACATTAAAAAAACAAATTAAAAATTACACAAGAAGACTCTTGTTAAATGTGTAGAAGAATCTCGCTTCGGAAAACTCCTTCGGACACATGGAACAGATCAATATCCAATGTGATATTGTTCAACATAGCGGTAGCTCTTCCTACAGGCATAACCATCGGCAGGTTGGTCCTGTGTATAGGAATCTGAAACAATCTATGCCGACGCTGTCTTAGGTAACTATCGGGAACATACAGACCAATGCTCTGGATAATTTCAGGATTATCGATCATACCGCGCAACAATCGATAAAAATGCGTAATCAAATACGCATTCCTTCTAGTCTCTAAACTATTGTAGCCAAGCATACCCTGGAGAAACTGGGTCGGGTAGAGCCAAGGATAATAGCCGTACTCTCTCATGTAGAGATACCTCAAAAACTTCTTTTGGACTTTCTCTACCAAAAGAGAGTACTTAAGCTCGTGTGGCCCCCAGATCATCGAGCCACTCTCGAGTCTACTTCGCACCAAGGAGTTATAAAGAGTTCTCAGCACGCGGGTATTTTCGAAAACCCTGGCAGTACGCAGAACAATTATATCCTAACTAACTAACTAACCATCACGCCGCTTCTCCGCAGGGGTAGGCAGAGAGAATAGAGCGCCACACCACTCTGTCCTTGCAAACATTCTTCGCCTCTTCCACGTTCATGCATCTCCTCATACATACCCTCCGATTGTTACGACTCCTAACCTGACCACTTTCAAGTATTTGGCATACCTGATCATGCCATGTTTTTCTCGGTCTTCCTCTGCTTCTTTTCCCACTAACATTCGCCTCATAAATTTATTTTACCGTTCTTTCGTCACTCATTCGTTCCACATGTCCAAACCATCTCAACACACCTTTCTTAATTTTATCGATAATGCTTATCTCAGCTTAGCATTCCTTCCTTATTTCACTATACGCACATCTATCATACATCGTTTTGTCGCACATTCTTCAATTCTTCACATTCACATTATATCCAATGCGCAATTATTATCTAAATATTTGTAAGTTATTAACATATCTATACTTAAAGGTGGAGACTGACCGGAGTATGTCGTCGTAACATAACGTCGTAATATCGCTTGCGGCGAGCATCAGCGAGCATCCGAAACTATGGATGGAGCGCTCGGCTCGCTGTACTGACTATACGAATACTCGCGTAACGTGTTACGTTATGACGAAATGCTCCAGTCAGTCTCCACCTTAAGACACCATCTTTCAGATGCTCTATTTATAGACAACATTTTGAGTGTGTCCAAATACTTGTTCACAAAATCTGGATTATCTCCAATTACAGGAGTTATTTTCATATTATTTTTTGACATCTCATCAAAGATGAAGAAGAATATGGAAGTCTGGGCATTTACGGGGCTGACGACCGTCATAGGCTGGTTTAAGTGATTTATATTTAAGTATTTGGACATACTCAAAATGTTGTAAATAAATTATCTGGTCAAATTATAAGCTTAATAATAAAAATGAAAATGGTATTTTCTGGCGTTTCTCATGTGTGTAATTAAAATCCAGGATTCTGATCTCACATGTTAATATAAAAGTTTCTGCTTAATAAAAAGCTTCTTTACATCTCACCAATAGATGTCTCTTGTGAAGTTCTAGTGATTCAAGAACAAGGTTTCTAAATTGGTTCATATATATAGAACTTCCAAGAATTTGAGTAGTGTGGTTGTCAATAATGGGTAGAATTGGTGAATGTTACACGTGTGTAAAGTGATCACTTAAACCAGCCTATGACGGTCGTCAGCCCCGTAAATGCCCAGACTTCCATATTCTTCTTTATCTTTGATGAGATGTCAAAAAATAATATAAAAAACTCTATTTATATATAAAAATAAAATTATAGGTTAGTATACCTGAGTAACTTGATAAACAATGCAGCCCATCCACGTCGCATACCTTTTCTTTACCTAAAAATTTATAAATTCTTAAATTTAGTAAAATAGCCAGGATAATTTATTAAAGACCATTGAAATCAACACCAACCCGTGTCAGGTTGTGGTCCTGTGGTTAGTGTCGCGGACTCTTAAGTCAGAGTTTCTCGGTTCGAACACACTCTACCACAATTTGATACCTTTTTCTAATAATGAGCCGCTTAGGCTCACAGAAATAGTATGAAATTGAAATATTTGTGTGAATAATAAAAACACAAATATTTCTCTTAAAAAAAATCTGTCCGCCTCCGTAGTGTAATGGTCAGCACGCTCGGCTACCGTTCTGGAGGTCCCGGGTTAGATTCCCAAGGGGGGTAAAATAAAGTGATTTTTTCACTGTAATATTTATTCAATATTACCATGGACTGGTACCTGAAGCGGAGGGCTGATCACCTTTCCTTCATGTGTAAACGATCAAGATAACACTGCGTTTATATGACACAGTGCTCTATGCACCATTGGGGTGCGGATAAGGGATTTATTATTATTATTATATTAAAAAAATCTTACAACTATTTTTTCACAATCGTTTTGTGATTTCAACGATCTTGAGAAAAAAAACTTACCGATAGTTCTGTAGAAGTGTGGTACACAACCACATAACTTTAAACACAGCGATATTCGGCACTCCATCCTGCACAGGTTGTAGCTGTATACGGGGTTATGAGCGAGGTTGGATTCCGTTGTAAATCGACACTTTCTTTGTTGAACTGTGAGTCTACAAAGAAAATAAGAAAAAGTAAAGAGTTACTGTCCGCCTCCGTAGTGTAATGGTCAGCACGCTCGGCTACCGTTCTGGAGGTCCCGGGTTCGATTCCCAAGGGGGGTAAAATAAATTTAAGTGATTTTTTCACTGTAATATTTATTCAATATTACCCAGGACTGTTACCTGAAGCGGAGGGCTGATCACCTTTCCTTCATGTGTAAACGATCAACATAACACTGCGTTTATATGACGCAGTGCCCTATGCACCATTGGGGTGCGGATAAGGGTTTTATTATTATTATTAAAGAGTTACTGTGTAGAGGGAAGAAAAAGTAAAGAGCTAAATTTTTTTATTTTTTTATTTTTTAATATTATTTAATAGATTCATATTATCCACTGACACTTCGTGATGGAATTGCATTTTAATATATTATTAGATTAAAACCAATATTTTTAGCTTTTCCATTTTATTTTTATTTGACCAGCGACCGGATTTCGTCGTTACCGACATCATCAGACTGGTGGGAGGCTATACAAATTGTTATGTTATATATAAAACAAGGCAAGAGTTGATAACCATGATTTGATATAATTTTGTTGAGAAATTAATTTAATTTGAGTGAATTTAAGTATTGTATGATATTAATATAAAAAATATTATAATATATAAAAAAAATATTAATATCATACAATACTTAAATTCACTCAAATTGAATTAATTTCTCAACAAAATTATATCAAATCATGGTTATCAACTCCTGCCTTGTTTTATATATGTATAACATAACAATTTGTATAGCCTCCCGCCAGTCTGATGATGTCGGTAACGGCGAAACCCGGTCGCTGGTCAAATAATAATAAAGTGGAAAAGCTAAAAATATTGGTTTTAATTTAATAATATATTAATATATTTATTTTTTATTTTTTTTTAATTATTAGATTATATACATTACATACAAGAGATACAATAATAATTAACAGCATAAAGGTTTTACAATAAAATAATTACCCCTGGACTTTAATTAATTCACTTTCTACCTTGTCCCTTCCAATGCGAAGCAACCATCGACGGACACTGTTCTTCAAGACCTGATCATTACTGGAGATCATTACAGTATAAGGCCGCTTAGGCTCATAAAAAAGTATAAAATTGAATTATTTGTGTAAATAATAAAAATATAAATACTTATTTTTTATAAAATAAAAAAAAGGATTTTTGTATGATATTGCATTCGGATATTTTTTAAATTCGCTTACCCATAACTAGGCTGAATGCAGTCAAAATGCAATCTCGCAGACATATGTGCGGCAAAAGGTTGCATGTATGACGTATAGTGAAAAAATGATAGATTGTATGGCTAAGTTAAGTGTTTTCGATAAAATTAAGAAAGAGATTTGAGAATTGAGATGGTTTGGATATGTGGAACAATTAAAGAAAGAATAGTTAAACAAATAAAGTTAGAAAGAGCAGCAGAGAAAGGCTGAGGAAGTCTTGGCATGATCAAGTATGTTATATAGTTGGTATATTATTAGATTAAAACCAATATTTTTAGCTTTTCCATTTTATTTTTATTTGACCAGCGCTCGGGTTTCGTCGTGACCGACATCATCAGACTGGTGTCACCAGTCTGATGATGTCGGTAACATATTAATATATCAAATATATTAAATATATTAAAATGCAATTCCATCACGAAGTGTCAGTGGATAATATAAATCTATAATATACTTGGCACGGTCAGGTCAGAAGTTGGAATAATCCGTGGGTATGCATGAACAAATAAAAAATGCATGAATGATGAATGAAGGAATGCATGAACGTTGAATGAAGGAATGCATGAAGGTTGAATAAAGGAATGCATGAGCGTTGAATGAAGGAATGCATGAAAGTTGAATAAAGGAATGCAGAGCGTTGAATGAAGGAATGCATGAACGTTGAATAAAGGAATGCATGAGCGTTGAATGAAGGAATGCATGAACGTTGAATAAAGGAATGCAGAGCGTTGAATGAAGGAATGCATGAACGTTGAATAAAGGAATGCAGAGCGTTGAATGAAGGAATGCATGAACGTTGAATAAAGGAATGCAGAGCGTTGAATGAAGGAATGCATGAACGTTGAATAAAGGAATGCATGAGCGTTGAATGAAGGAATGCATGAACGTTGAATAAAGGAATGCAGAGCGTTGAATGAAGGAATGCATGAACGTTGAATAAAGGAATGCATGAGCGTTGAATGAAGGAATGCATGAACGTTGAATAAAGGAATGCAGAGCGTTGAATGAAGGAATGCATGAACGTTGAAAAAAGGAATGCAGAGCGTTGAATGAAGGAATGCATGAACGTTGAATAAAGGAATGCATGAGCGTTGAATGAAGGAATGCATGAACGTTGAATAAAGGAATGCAGAGCGTTGAATGAAGGAATGCATGAACGTTGAATAAAGGAATGCATGAGCGTTGAATGAAGGAATGCATGAACGTTGAATAAAGGAATGCAGAGCGTTGAATGAAGGAATGCATGAACGTTGAATAAAGGAATGCATGAGCGTTGAATGAAGGAATGCATGAACGTTGAATAAAGGAATGCAGAGCGTTGAATGAAGGAATGCATGAACGTTGAATAAAGGAATGCATGAGCGTTGAATGAAGGAATGCATGAACGTTGAATAAAGGAATGCAGAGCGTTGAATGAAGGAATGCATGAACGTTGAATAAAGGAATGCAGAGCGTTGAATGAAGGAATGCATGAACGTTGAATAAAGGAATGCAGAGCGTTGAATGAAGGAATGCATGAACGTTGAATAAAGGAATGCATGAGCGTTGAATGAAGGAATGCATGAACGTTGAATAAAGGAATGCAGAGCGTTGAATGAAGGAATGCATGAACGTTGAATAAAGGAATGCATGAGCGTTGAATGAAGGAATGCATGAACGTTGAATAAAGGAATGCAGAGCGTTGAATGAAGGAATGCATGAACGTTGAATAAAGGAATGCAGAGCGTTGAATGAAGGAATGCATGAACGTTGAATAAAGGAATGCATGAGCGTTGAATGAAGGAATGCATGAACGTTGAATAAAGGAATGCAGAGCGTTGAATGAAGGAATGCATGAACGTTGAATAAAGGAATGCATGAGCGTTGAATGAAGGAATGCATGAACGTTGAATAAAGGAATGCAGAGCGTTGAATGAAGGAATGCATGAACGTTGAATAAAGGAATGCATGAGCGTTGAATGAAGGAATGCATGAACGTTGAATAAAGGAATGCAGAGCGTTGAATGAAGGAATGCATGAACGTTGAATAAAGGAATGCATGAGCGTTGAATGAAGGAATGCATGAACGTTGAATAAAGGAATGCAGAGCGTTGAATGAAGGAATGCATGAACGTTGAATAAAGGAATGCATGAGCGTTGAATGAAGGAATGCATGAACGTTGAATAAAGGAATGCAGAGCGTTGAATGAAGGAATGCATGAACGTTGAATAAAGGAATGCAGAGCGTTGAATGAAGGAATGCATGAACGTTGAATAAAGGAATGCAGAGCGTTGAATGAAGGAATGCATGAACGTTGAATGAAGGAATGCATGAATGTTGAATGAAGGAATGCATGAGCGTTGAATGAAGGAATGCATGAGTGTTGAATGAAGGAATGCATGAACGTTGAATAAAGGAATGCATGAATGTTGAATGAAGGAATGCATAAACGTTGAAGAGCCCAGTGTTGCCACATATACAGATTTATCTGTATTGATACAGATTCTAGGCTGCCGTTACAGATGACAGATTTCACTCTTAGGTAGTACTTTTAGTTTTATACAGATTTTTGGAATTGGACATAGTATATGATAAAACAGAAGAACGAAAATATGTATAGATTCGAGCGTGATTAACATTTGATAATAAGTACTGAAACGTTGGAGGGATTACTACTATCAAAACAACTACAATGATCCATGCTACAAACTAAACATAGAAAAGGATTTCTAAAATTAATAAATATGTATATAAAAAAAAAATATATTTTGGGTTATTGATTCTATACAGATTTATACAGATTTTTAGACTGTTTGATTCAGATTTTTCGATTTGGCATATCGCTCACTCCTTTCAAGAACGTCATAAATCAAAAATCGACAATTTTGAGTTGTGCATGTTTTCGGAATGCCCAGAAAATGTACTATATCCCAGTAAAAGAAGATCTGTTGCACAGTAAAAAGTTCTATAAGTGGCTTGATATTTATTTTTAATACATTGTATTATATTTTTACACTTTAAAAACGTTCTCCTGAAAAATCAAGTTTTTTGATTTATGACGTTCTTGAAAGGAGTGGGCGATATGGCAACACTGGAAGAGGCGAAGGATGTTTGCAAAAAAAGAGTGGTGTTTACATATTATAGGATAATTTGTCTTACTTGGATGCCTCTGGTGAGGTGTATATAGTCAGCGCAGTCACATACAGTTTCATATAATAACCATCATCTGATGTCAATCTTTGGCTGGCAATGTCTGGAGTCTCAAGGGGTCCGTGAAGAAATACCTTGCAATACAAAAATTAAATCAGGATAACAAAATACCACCGAGGTGCTCACAGATCGCTCACTCCTTTCAACAACGTGAAATATAAAAAAATTTCAATTTTCAGTTGTGCATGTTTTCGAAATGCCCAGAAAATATACTATATCCCAGCAAAAGCGGCATATTTTTAACTTAATTTTTTTGATTTTTTTTTTACATAATAAATATTTTTTAAATGGAGAAAAAACATACAGGTTTTACCTTAAACGACCTGTTGCACAGTAAAAAGTTTAATAAGTGGCTTGATAAATGTATGTTTTTAATCCATTGTATTATATTTTTAAACTTTAAAAACGTTCTCCTGAAAAATCAAGTATTTTTTATTTATGACGTTCTTGAAAGGAGTGAGCAAAATATCAGCAGGAAAGCTCTTCGACTCTACAACAGATCTATATATAAACCTTATTAAAAGCAAACTGCAAAGTAAAAAGTTTACTAAGTGACTTAGTATTTATTTTCAATACATTTTATTATATTCTTAAACTTTAAAAACGATTTCCTGAAGAATCTAGTTTTTTGATACATGACGTTGTTGAAAGAAGTGAGCAATATGTTTATAAACTTTTTAATATAATATAATATATATAGAAAAGATATTTATATATATTTTTTAAACTCCCTACCTTTCCATAACTGTCTTCTTTTCAAAACCATTTAATTATTTTGAAGAAAAACTTATTTTTTCAATGCAAAAACCGTGTTTTAATAATAAAAAAACAATTTCGTATAATGTTACCTGGATTTAGAGGAAATTAAGTTCCGACTTAACGAATACTGGGCCTTAAATATTCAGAATATCTTGTTCACAGATCTGGGTTTCTCCTCTTAGGAGTAATTTTTAGATGTTCGAATAGTGAAATAAGGAAGGACTGCAAAGCTGAGATAATCATTATCGATAAAATTAAGAAAGGTGTGTTGAGATGGTTTGGACATGTAGAATGAATGAGTGAGGAAAGAACGGTAAAACAAATTTTACAGGCGAATGTTATTGGAAAAAGGAGCAGAGGAAGACCGAGAAAAACATGGCATGATCAGATATGCCAAATACTTGAAAGTGGTCAGGTTAGGAGTTGTAAAATCGGCGGGTATGTATGAGGAGATGCATGAACGTGGAAGAGGCGAGGAATGTTTGCAAAGACAGACTGGTGTGGCGTTCTATTCTCTCTGCCTACCCCTGCGAGAAGCGGCGTGATAGTCAGTTAGTTAGTTTAGTAATTTTCACATTGTGACATGTCATGAAGAATATAGGGATACGCCATCTGGGTGTGAAAAGCGATGAAAAAAGAGTACAAAACATAGCTTACGTCATATCCTGTTAAAAAGTTGACGAGCTGGGCGAAGATTTCTCCATCCAGCGGGTGGACAAAAAATGTAGCATTTCCCGGGACGACATCTTTTCGTTTGGCTTCCCTGTAACTTGAGTCAAAGTGTGCATTGATTACAACATTTTTGAGTGTGTGCAAATACTTGTACACAAATCTGGAAATGAAATAAAAATAAAAATGAAGAGATGTCAAAAAATAATATGAAAAATAACTCCTATAATTGAAGATAACCCAGATTTGTGAGCAAGTAAATACCCCAAATGGACACACTCAAAAATGTAGTAGATAAATTATATATATGTAGTAGATTATTATATAATTTTGGTCAAATTATAAGCTAAAATAATAAAATGAAAAGGATATTTTCTCATGTATGTGATTATAATCCAAGATTCGGACCTCACATACAAATAGAAGAGTTTTTGCTCAATAAAAAAGCTTCTTTATCTCACCAATAAATGTCTCTAGTTGAAGTTCTAGTGCTTTAAGAATAATGTACAACATTTTGAGTGTGTCCAAATACTTGTTCACAAAATCTGGATTATCTCCAATTACAGGAGTTGTTTTCATATAATATTTTTTGACATCTCATCAAAGATGAAGAAGAATATGGAAGTCTGGGTATTTACGGGGCTGACGACCGTCATAGGCTGGTTTAAGTGATCACTTTACACACATGTAACATTCACCAATTCTACCCATTATTGACAACCACACTACTCAAATTCTTGGAAGTTTTATATACCGTAAAGTGGGTATACATTGCACCAAAACACTGCATTTTTTCAAAAAATTGTCTATTCAGATCAGGTTTTTTACTTTTTCTGAGGTTTCAACTATTGCAACGTAATAACACATATACCTGTAACATGTCTGATACATTTTTTAATTTTTATCTATTTTGCCTGTATTTTTTTTTTAATATTTATATTTTGGTGCAAAGTATCCCGGGGTAAAGTACAACTTTGCACCATGATATTTTCTCTACACTTTTCGTACTAGAATCCAAATTGATGCAAAGTAAAGGCTATCCTACAAGTTTCATTGCACCTCATGAAGGGTTTTGGCTCACAGTTCGCTAAATGCAGATTATAATATTGTATAATTATGGAAAAATAAGACACTTGATAGAAATATTTAAAAAAATATATTGAAAAATCTAACAAAAATGATTTTTTTTTCCAATATTGAAGGTTTAAAATTATATAAAATAAATGGTGGACATTAAAACATATCGTACTACATAGGTAATAGGAATTAAAATTAAATTAGGTCTAAATATGGTCAAGTTCCGGGACGGTAAAGAAACCTCTTTTGGATTGCATTTTCGGTTCTTTTATGGAACCCACTACATCCTTCCAAGAATATTGAAGAAAGTCATCCTTCATCGGCCACTTATACGATTTGAGACTCTCCTGCATGGATTTAACAGCTCTGTTTTTCTTTATTTCCAAAATCTGTCCCGGAAAATTTTCGCCTTCATAATGAAATACGACATATTCTCCCACCTTCTTTTTTACTGGTCCTAATGACACTGAAGAACAAATACGATAACTGGTTTCAGTCATCGTTTTTGTTCTTCTTCCTCTTCCTCAAAGCTTCCGTGCGAACTATTATCAGTTAATTCTAGATATGCTGGAAGTTTCGATGCGGAAGGTGGGATCATTGATATAGTTAATTTAGGTAGCATTTGTGTCTCGTCAACGTTCATTTCGACATTTGGATCGTAAGCAATGCTCTTACCTGGTTTTATCGGTATCGTCTTCCTGCGTTTTAAGACTGAATTCTTTAGGTTGAATCTGTTTTCTTCCAAAAACTGTTGAAAACTCTGGCGCACGTCATCGTCATACGCTTTTAATGGCAACCGATTGAGCAACTGACTAGTTTTAGCAACAGTCAAGGTTTTATGTCTTTGCAAAAATGATCTTATCCATTCAGAGCCTGGTAAGATGTTCTTTAATATTCGTACTCTTCTGCCAAATCTATCCAAATAGGCTATTAGAATGTAGCGAATGTTAAAAACACTCACTGGGAAACCGTACTCACTCATGTCTACTATGCAGTTTACGAAGGATTGCTCTTCGCCCTTGTCACAAATCGGAGGTTTTCCCAAAGGTTTTGTGTGCTGACCTTTGAGTTTATAGTTAATCGTCCTTCCGGGGATTTTGAAAAAATTTTCAGCCTTTCTTTGACTGATTGTACCATTTCGAATAGCCTCCAAACACTGCTCCACTCTCTTCGGTGTAAAATCGCAGTATCGTCTGGCATAAGACCGCTGTTTGTGTGTTCTTGACATTTTTGAAAATAATATACCATCAGGAATTAAGTAAGTACACAAAACCTATAGATATTTAGCAAAAATGTCAAGTTGCATTAGCCGTTTTAAGACTTTTGATCAAATTAATTAACTATGGCCCTTTGTGGATACTTTGCACCAGGTGCAATGTTACCCCAAATGTGGTCAATACAAGTAAGTTCTTAAAAAAATATTATTTTTACATAAACTTGACAACGTAACCAAAAAATACAACATTTGAGAAAAGCAGGGCCTACCTACCTACGATTTAGAGACCACTCACTTGTTGTAACTTGTTTCAGTATACTGATTACACTGGATTTTTTCGGACACAATTTTCAGACAGAAAACTTTCTTTACGTTCGGACAGGAAATACGCATTGAAGCAATAGCGATCGACTGTTACTTCTTTAAACTAAAAAGTAGATTGAAGTGCCATCTATCAGAAACAATAGAAAGAAGAATGAAAAATGACATGTATCAGAGATGACCAGCTCCACAATTTCTTTACAGAAGGTGGTGCAAAGTATCACCCATGGTGCAAAGTATACCCACTTTACGGTATATGAACACACACTCAAAATGTTGTAAATAAATTATCTGGTCAAATTATAAGCTTAAATAATAAAAATGAAAATGGTATTTTCTGGCGTTTCTCATGTGTGTGATTATAATCCAGGATTCGGACCTCACATACTAATATAAGAGTTTCTGCTTAGTAAAAAGCTTCTTTACATCTCACCGATAGATGTCTCTAGTGAAGTTCTAGTGATTCAAGAACAAGGTTTCTAAATTGGTTCATATATATAGAACTTCCAAGAATTTTAGTAGTGTGGTTGTCAATAATGGGTAGAATTGGTGAATGTTACTATGACAAGCCCCGTAAATGTCCAGACTTCCATATTCTTCTTCATCTATGTTGACATGTCAAAATATAATATAAACAGTAATTACTTCAATAATTAAAGAAAACACTTCGTTTTTTACCACTTGAGTTTTATTATAGACTACATGTTTCAGAAGTTAAACTTCCATCATTCAGGTCTGTATAATAACTAATTATTATTATACAGACCTGAATGATGGAAGTTTAACTTCTGAAACATGTAGTCTATAATTAAACTCAAGTGGTAAAAAACGAAGTGTTTTCTTTAATTATTGTAACATGTCTTACCACAAAGTTAATGCCGAAACAATAAATAAAGTAATTACTTCTATTGGTCCTAAATAGACTGTGGTGATCAGCTTACCTGGGAGAGTTATAGAGAGCAATTCTTGAGTTGACGGCGTAACATAATCCCAATTCCGTTATAGTTGGCTCTAAAAACATATTCACTCCGGATGTGCCAATAGTCAGCGCTAGTCCAAAATAAAACATTCAATAAGTGATTCAATTCAATTGTTTCATCCCGATAGTACAACTTCCAAAATTTGAGTAGTATGGCTGTCAATCATGGGTGGAATGATGAATGTTCTTCTTCTTCTTTTTATGCAGGGCGTTTGTGCACTACACGGAATTTACCGTCCGGCACGTCAGTTAGCGTTTTAAAACGATGATTGGCTTGGATTGCCTTGTGCTTTTGTCCATCTTTCTTCGGATCGGCGCTCTTGATCAATGCGTGAAGACGTTGCGCGTAAATTCGATCACGCTTAACTGTTGTAGTCGCTTTCATTTTTCAAAACCAGACTGCCGGACGGTGAAATTCCGTGAAGTGTACAAACGCCGTTATGGCCTATTATTAAGAGGGATTAGCCTCCTGTGATATCGATTCGCAGCTGTCGATCCATCTCTTTGGTGGTCTGCCCAAGACTCGTCTACTGTGGGGTTTGCTTGCAGTGCAATGTGGGGGAGTCTGGGTGGTTCCATTCTCCTCACACGGGCATACCATTGTCTCCTTCGTTGCCTTCCCCACCTCCATCTAACGACATCTTCCATCTCGCATATTTCCCTTATCCTGTTGTACCTTATTTTGTTTCGTAGACTCTTGCAAGATATGCTACTTAGAATCTTCATTTCTTACACTCTTAGTGCGTTTTTTGTGATTACGGTATCCGCTCTGCTTTAAATCCCATATCGCTCATTCCTTTCAACAACGTCACATAACAAAAAACTTGATTTTTCAGGAGATGGTTTTAAAAGTTTAAAAATATAATAAAATGTATTAAAAATAAATATCAAGATTATTATATTACACTTATTGAACTTTTTACTGTGCAACAGATCTTTTAAGATAAAACCTGAATGTTTTTTCTCCATTTGAAAAAAATTTAGTATATTTAAAAAAAAATAATTAAACCTTTTCTTCAAAATGCAAAAACAACACTTTCTGGCCCTGTAGCGGGTAAATATTAGGTTAAAAATACGCCGCCTTTGCTGGGATAAAGTACATTTTCTGGGCATTCCGAAAACATACACAACGTTGACAAAATTGATGATTTTTGATATTTGATGTTGTTGAAAGGAGTGAGCGATATGTCGTGACGGGTCGCACACAAGTTTTGTATATTTTGATTTTTCTGAATGATGAATGTTACACATGTAAAACCAGCCTATAACACACACTTCCCTATTGGAGAAACCTTGATTTGTGAACAAATATTTGGACACACTCAAAATATTGTGAATATTTATGGATAAATTTATACCTGGACTGAAGTGAAATGACAAATTGAGCAGTAGGTCCATATATTCCGAGCTCTTCATGGAGGGATATTGGGTAACGTTGGCGAAGTTGGAATAATTGGCTGATGCTAATGACGTCACAAAACTAGTAAATTCTTCCTTATCTTTGATATTCATCCTCCTTAAATCAAACACAATTACAATAAAAAAATTAGTCCACAACAGTGATTTTTTATTTTTATTATATTTTATTTTATTTGGGATTTTTACAGCCAAAATAATGTATTATACAACATTAATTAACAAAACTATGGCCAATTAAAAAAATCCTCCGATAATGCTATTCTTATGAAAGTTATGTTGGTTGGGGTGAGTGTGTGTGTGTGTGTGTGTGTGTGTGTGTGTGTGTGTGTGTGTGTGTGTGTGTGTGTAGTACCTATTCCATGTCAACATAAATCATCCCACAAACAGGGATTATAAACAGTTGGCTTGTTGAACAAACGGCAACGATCAATCATTCACCTAATTTCCTGCTTATGTCATTTTTTATGGAATTAGTGCTTTTCCCAAATATATCTACGTCATTAAACATTTTATTAAAGCCTATCAGGAGATATCCTATCCTATCAGGAAAGCCTATCAGGAGATATCAGGTGATAAAGCCTATCAGGAGTTCGGTCCACTCCATTTTCCTCTATGCTGCTGAAACATGGACCATAAAAGCAGCAGAAAGGAGAAAAAAAAGAAAGTGTAAAGAATTACACTTTCGAAATGTGCTGTTGGAGGCGCATGCTTCGAATTCTATGGACAGCTAGACGCACCAACGAGTCCATTCCCCGGGAACTACGCTTGGATTACTACTACTATTTCAGCTCTATAAACCATATGACGTCATAAAACGTTCGGTGACGGAAATTTGATGACATGCTAACGCACGTTTTTCGTTTTATTCAAACATCTAAAGTTTAAACCTTAATATCTCCCTTAGCTCTCTACAGATTTCAATAAGAATGCTACCAATAGTCTTGTGATTTTTTATATTAATTTATTAGCCAATAAACCAACATCGTAACGAAAATATATTATGCACTAATATTTTAGTGCATTAAAAAATCAACATTTTACCAAAGAGTCAGTGTTAAGAGTAACACTTATAATTAAGCTTTAACAGAAATTCAACAGATGTCACTAAGACCTTAAATATTACAATATAACAAGCAAAAACAGTTCACCAATAGAGTAGTAATTTTTTTTTAAATTTAGGCTTACTGTGATTCTCTCTCTCTCTCTCTCTCTTTATCCGCACCTGATGGTGCATAGGGCACTGTATCGTATTGACGCAGTATTATCTTGATCATGACTTATATGAAGGCAAGGTGATCACTCTTGCGCTTCAGGGACCAGTACAGGGTAAAATTCTACGTTAGAGTGAAAATATCACATATTTATTTGACCTCCACTCTGGGAATCGAACCTGAGACCTCCAGTACAGTAGCCGAGCGTGCTGACCATTACACTATGGAGGTGAATATTGCGGATACTGTGATTAGTTTCTCGTAATCGACTATTGTCAGGCTGAGGACTTTAAAACCTACCTCCCTCAAAAGATGTGTCTAAGTTAAGTATTTGCTTCAATTGATGATACTTACATGATGTAGTTGGCCAGTTTTTTGCTGTCGAGTTTATTGTGGGGGCATACGGTGACGCAAGGAAAGGTGGTATTCCACGTGAACATGTCGCGGTCCATAGAAACCACGGTGGGAGAGTCCTGGTACCTCTGCCAAGTGCTGCTGCTCAAGTACACCGCTCCCCAGAGCGCGAGGGCTACTATCATGATCCATAGTAATCTGTGGAACAAACACAGATTTAGTTTGGAATAACCATAGTACCCACAAAGCCCCTAATTTTCAGCATTCAAAGACAACAGCTAGAGGCCCGTTGCAGGAACTTGGGTGAGGACCTATCCGACATCGGATCCATGATAGTTCATAAGGAACTGTCATGAGAGGTGGTATCATACATGATAAAAATAGTGAAGGACATTGGTACCATAAACCAAGCTAGGACACAAAATGCCCAACCCTCTTCTAGTGGAACGGAAGGTCTGTTGACGACAGTCAACATTTCGCCTTCTCCTGAGGAGTTTTACGTGGTTTCCTCCCAGCAATGAGCAAATGCTGACAAGTTCCAGATTGGCCCACATTAGATCATCCCTCCTGTTCCCAACACAGATTTTAAATAATATATATTTATTTAGTCTGAAGAAACATAAATCCACTAATTGATCTATAAACCTTGTACATAATAAGCAAGGTAAATAATAAATGCAATACCGGTTTTAAAAAAAAAACTCCTACTTTGAGAGGCTTGTCTGCAGGTAGGATAGTAAGTATAGGGAAGGTAAGTGTGAAAAATACATCACAAACACCCAGACCAATTAAAAATGAATGTTTCTTGAATTAATTTTGCAATTGGCAGGAATTGAACCCGCGACGCCAGTTTCGATGAAAATAAATAACAATATCAAACAAACCTTACATATAACAATTACTCTCACAAAGCACCTCCCAGCAAAGCACACATATCACAAGTAACACAATTTATGGTAACATACCTACCACAAGATCTAAAACATATATATGTACTCCTAGACCCAATAATAACAATACCACAGTACCCACCGAAATACCCACCATCATATGTACTCCTAGACCTAATAATAGCAATTATTATTAGTATATAAGGACATTTTGTTAAATAATTTTAGTCAGTGTTTGATAAAGTCATAATAAGACGAAACGCGTCACGTGTACATAAAAATACATAAATAAATGTAGAATCCAATCCAAATAACTGTGTTTTATTTTGGATATATTATTACCCAACAATTCAGTATGGAATTCTACCAACTGTCTGCAGTTACAATAAAAAATACTTCTTTTTCTTGACGATCACTTGGTAGTAACCATGTCTGTCCTGGGCAGCAGGAAACAGGTCCTCCACACCTCTCATCCCGGTCCACTCTAGAATGTTCCCAAGCTAGGAAAGCTGCCTTCTTCCAACCCCTCTGCGACCCTCAATCTTTCCTTTTATGACCAGTTGTAGGTTGGCATACTTTTCACCTCTCGTTATGTGACCAAAATACCAAGTTTTACGGAGCTCGATTGTAGTAAACAATTGTCTCTGTGCAAATAATAAAAAATACTTACATCTCTAAGATATGGCGTTCCACCTTTGTGAAGTGATTCAGTCCATGGATGGA
Source organism: Brachycentrus maculatus (assembly GCF_059751285.1). Taxonomy (NCBI): domain Eukaryota; kingdom Metazoa; phylum Arthropoda; class Insecta; order Trichoptera; family Brachycentridae; genus Brachycentrus; species Brachycentrus maculatus. The sequence goes on along the minus strand of NW_028280962.1, from coordinate 783,910 downwards.
ACTTGTATTGAGGAATAGGACGATAAAACTTTTTGCTCTTCCATCCAGTTTCGAACACAATCCTTTTTTCTTCTTTTCTCGCAGCTTCCTACTTTTAAACTCTGTTATTTCATCACGAATCAGCTTCTGAGCGTAGGATGTCATCTTTTACGACACTAAAATAAAAATAGTAGAATTTGCTTCACTAGAATGTCGCTAGATGTCACTCTAACCCTAATTTGGATAGACTAAGATATTTAATATATAGCTCATTTGGTGCAGCAATGACGTGATTATACATTTTTAAAAACAAGTTACATATCGCTCACTCCTTTCAACAACGTCAAATATCAAAAAACTTTATTTTTCAGGAGATCGTTTTTAAAGTTTAAAATATAGTACAATATATTAAAAATAAATATCAAGCCATTTATTGATCTTTTTAGGTAAAACCTGAAGGTTTTTTCTCCATCTGAAAAACATTTAGTATATTTAAAACAATAATTAAACAAAACCTTTTCTTCAAAATGCAAAAACAACACTTTCTGCCCTGTAGCGGGTAAATATTAAGTTAAAATATGCCTCTTTTGCTGGGATATAGTACATTTTCTGGGCACTCCGAAAACATGCACAACTGAAAATTGACGATTTTTGATTTATGACGTTCTTGAAAGGAGTGAGCGATATGTCAAAATGTGCGGAAAAATTATTCAAATCGGGAGAAACATGGATAGAATTGATTTTGTGGTAAAATGCTGCGAGATGGCGCTAGTGTCATTGTAGAATTGAGTAAAATGGCGCCTTTTCTGTTGCTACAACGTCTGAATGGCATCTCCTATAATATTTCTAAAAGTGTAATTACGGCACTGTTGCACCAAATGAGATTTATGATTTATATTAAATGTCTAAAGGGGGTACTTGCAAATATACCATTTAGTTACGGGTTAACGATTATCACGCAATCAATACCCCGCAACTTAATTTTCTTCAATCCCAGATAACATTTGAAGTAATTCCATTTTTTTTAAATAAAACACCATTTTAGTACTGAAAAAATAAGTTTTTCTTCAATTAAATATATGGTTTTGCAAAGAAAAGAGTTATCGAAAGGTAAGGAGTTAAAAAAATATTTTTTTAGTATATATTCTAAAAAAAGTCTAATTCCAATATTTGTTCTTAAAAATAAAAATTGTGCGTGGACACACGTGTGGCTCCTCGCGCAGCTGATTGATTACTGAATTGTATATTTGAGAGTACATCTTTATCAATATTTATATTAGACAAAGTTTCATAGAAATACAGTCAAACTCGCTTACAACGAAGATGAAGGGACCGACTGAATTTGTTCGTTATAACCGTGCCTCGTTTTATCCGAGAATAGTTTTTTTTAAACATACCTATCACATAAAGTATGTTATCTGGAATGGTCACGTAACACAATATGTCGCAATTGAAACAAAATTCATACTATTCACATGTCATATATTTCAATCAATCCAGTTTTCCTATAAAAATTGGAAAATCCTGTGCTGCTTGAATGGTGTTTTTTAAATGCAGAAAAAATACAATATTGACACTACACTACAATATTGAATGATGAAAACTTTTATACATTTGTATAAAAGTTTTATACTTTTATACATGCTTCTTATTCTTATTTATATCCGAGATCTCGCTAGAACCGTGCTCGTAATAACCGAGTTCGACTGTATCTGTTTTTTTTTTATTAGAAATATGCCGCTAAGTTATGCAGATTGTCTAACAACAGGCGTAATATTAAATATGTCATTATATTAATTTTTGACATCTCAACATAGATGAAGAAGAACATGGAAAGCATTTACGGGGCTTACGACCGTCATAGGCTGGTTTAAAAGATCACTTTTCATACGTGTAACATTCACCGATTCTACCCATGATTGACAACCACACTACTCAAATTCTTGGAAGTTGCATATATATGATCCAATTTTGAAATCTTGTGCTTGAATCACTAGAATTTTACTAGAGACATTTATTGGTGAGATGAAAGAAGCTGTTTTATTGAGCGGAAACTCTTATATTTGTATGTGAGGTCCGAATCCTGGATTATAATCACACACATGAGAAACGCCAGAAAATATCATTTTAATTTTATTAACTAAGCTTATAATTTGACCAGATAATTTATTCACAACATATTGAGTGTGTCCAAATACTTGTTCACAAATCTGGATTTTCTCCAATTATAGGAGTTATTTATCATATTGTTTTTTGAAATCTCAACATACTTAATAATAATAAAACCCTTATCCGCACCCCAATGGTGCATAGGGCACTGCGTCATATAAACGCAGAGTTATCTTGATCGTTTACACATGAAGGAAAGGTGATCAGCCCTCCGCTTCAGGTACCAGTCCAAGGTAATATTGAATAAATATTACAGTGAAAAAATCACTTATATTTATTTGACCCCCGTGGGAATCGAACCCGGGACCTCCAGAACGGTAGCCGAGCGTGCTGACCATTACACTACGGAGGCGGACATACTTAGATGACAAAAAAGTATTTGGACACACTCAAAATGTTGTAAATATTTTATTAATCATTAAATTAAATAAAGATTTATGATATTAAAACATCTGTTATTACGAGTATTGAAAACAATATATTTTGGGGCCTTTTGGTATCCTAGATTTAATTATTTTCGTACAGTAAGGGCTTTTGTGCACTACACGGAATTTTACCGTCCGGCACACGTCAGTTAGCATATAAACGGATGATTGGCTTGGATTGGCTTGTGCTTTTGTCCATCTTTCTTCGGGTCGGCGCTCTTGATCGGTGTGTAAACACGTTGCGCATAAATTCGATCACGCTAAACTTCAACAAATCACGTGAAATTCCATGTAGTGCACAAGCTCCATAAAGGTTAAAATCAACGATTTCTTTAATTAACATGCAGATTTCTTACGATCAACAAATTTGTTAGCTGTTAAAATAAAAAGATAACATGTACTTACCCTTTTGCGTAATTTAATTGCGCTAAGCGTTCAGAATTTAGCGAACGCTCTCCGATTTTACGCTTCTCTGTACGAATAAATTAAAAATATAGTCAATTATCTTCGGGCACGATGTATTATTTAATTTCTAAAGGTACCTACCGCATTCTTATCAATATATAATAATGCTAAGCCTATAATTTGGCATACTTGAAGCTCTACCATCTAAAGAAACAGCTTATCGTCGAATTAATTATAGAAACAATGTATATATATATATATATATATATATATATATATATATATATATATATATATATATATATAAATATATATATATATATATATTTATTTATATATATATATATATATATATATATATATATATATATATATATATATATATATATATATAAATATATATATATATATAAAGAAGCTTAATCACCATATGACACATTGTATAAAATGATCAACTAAATCAGCCTCTAAATCAGATACTCGAAAGCAGTGGCTTGCAAGGAGATTGTAATCAGGGCAACCTTAAAATAATATTGCATCGTCTCTGTTGGACATCTAAAATAAAACTTGATAACAATCTCTCGTGGGTTTCAGCCAGTATACAAAGATTTGAACATGTTCAAAATACGATGGCAATAATTTCATTTATGTTAGCATTTTCTTTGTTCTTGAAATTTATTATTTATTTATTTATTTGATTTCTTTTTCAAAACATATTACATACATAAGTCGTATATATAACATTCCCGATGAGCAATTTATATTTCTCATTTTGGGTCGTGGGATTAAGGTTAACAAGACTGGAACACAAATAATAAAGTTACAAAAAAGATTTTTTAAATAACCTAAACCATGGCAAAATATAAAAGCAATAAACAGGTATAATAAATAGGCATAAGAAGCATATTTAAAATAAACCAATGAGAAAATATAAAAACATAAGGTAAAAACAAAATTAGAAAATATGACTAAACACTACATACTTAAATATTTTTCCATAAAGTATTTTTTTAGATCGTTTATTTTGGATCCCAGAATTGGTTCATTCTCAATCCTCGTCCAATCAGTAAAAATTGCGTCAAATGTTACCTTGATTTAAAAAGAACTATCGATTGGCCTGCCTTAAATTTTGATCAAACGACTATTTACATTTTTAGTTATATATTTTTTGTATGTAAAAGATGACTGTTAAGGTCTTGATGAATCCACACGACCTCACTAATAAACGTTGTCTGACTAACAAAATCGAAACGATTTAATTCCTGGCGGTTGGAAATCGCTTCTGAACAATAAAGTATCGGTAATTCCATATCAATCACGGGATCAGTCACGATTTTGAAGTCGATTACGTTACAAACAATTAAGTCGGCGATTTGATATGAAAAATTACCATTTGTACGCTTCGATTGTGTAACAAACATGCCAGTCATCAAATATTCATATCGAGGTCTAGTTCCATACAAATATTATCATTTCCATAGCCGTGGAGGCGCGATGCCTGATCGAAACGACACGGGAATTTATAAATATAATAAAATCAACTAATCTAATTTATTTGTAAATACGTTACCCGTCTCGGGTTAATTTTGAATCATTTCTGTATTTATTAAATTTGAAATTATTCCTTTATGAGTACAAATCACATTTTACACTATGCTCACTCCTTTCAACAACGTCCTATATCATAAATCGTCAATTATCAGTTGTGCATATTTTCGGAATGCCCTGAAAATGTACTAGATCCCAGCAAACCAGCATTTTTTAAACTTAATATTTACCCGCTACAGGGCAGAAAGTGTTGTTTTTGCATTTTGAAGAAAAGGTATTGTTTAATTATTTTTTTAAATATACTAAACATTTTTCAAATGGAGAAAGAACATTCAGGTTTTACCTAAAAAGATCTGTTGCATAGTAAAAAGTTCAATAAGTGGCTTGATATTTATTTTTAATACACGTTATTATATTTTTAAACTTTAAAAACGATCTTCTGAAAAATCAAGTTTTTTGATATATGACGTTGTTGAAAGGAGTGAGCGATTTCTGTGCCGGGTTGTGGGCCCGTGGTTAGTGTCGCGGATTCTTGAGTCAGAGTTTCTCGGTTCGAACCAACTCTACTACAATTTGATACCTATTTTTAATAATGAGCTGCCTAGGCTCACAGAAATAGTGTGTATTTTATAAATAATAAATATTTTTCACTATATTTAGTATATATATATAGTGAAAAATATTTATTATTTATATATATATATATATATATATATATATATATATATATATATATATATATATACCTACCTACCGCATTCTTATCAATATATAATAATGCTAAGCCTATAATTTGGCAGACTTGAAGCTCTACCATCTAAAGAAACAGCTTATCGTCGAATTAATTATAGCAACAATGTATATATATATATATATATATATATATATATATATATATATATATATATATATACATATATATATATATATATATATATATATATATATATATATATATATATATATATATATATATATATATATATATATATATATATATATATATATATATATATATATATATATATATATATATATATATATATATATATATATATAGGTTAATAAACTAAGGAGTCAATATGGAATCACAGCCCAAAGGTTCAAAAAACGTGACAATCAAAGCACTCGACACGATACATATCTTGATTGTCGTGTCGTGTGAAATTTAAAAACATTGTTTTGTATTCCCCATCGATAACGCTTTGTCTTTAGATCTACATACATTTGAAACGGGATATTTTTATTGAATTATACTATCGGCCCATCTATCCGAGGCACATTTAATAACGGATTATTCTCTTATGGCCGGGCCAAATGTAGCCATTACACGGTACAAAATAGCGCTCATGTCCGCACTTAGCATAAAACAATAAAAGAAATTTGCGGACATTAATCAGCCGGCTGACTGTGCCGTGTAATAACACGGTCGGTAAGGATGGAGTCTGTAATTTGGGAGACAAGATCTATCGGAGTATTTGAGGTTCGTGAACGCACTCTGTGTGCCAGAACTAGTGGGCTTACTATCGCTCAATATCAATTATTTTTATTACTCATGTAATAATATCGAGGTCTTTCAGATCCTAAACAAAGTACAGCAAAACTCGGTTATAACGCGAGTTTTCAGGGAGTGATCGTCCGCCTCCATAGTGCAATGGTCAGCGCGCTCGGCTACCGTTCTGGAGGTCCCGAGTTCGATTCCCAGGGGGGGGGGTCAAATAAATATAAGTGATTTTTTGCTCTAATAATTATTCAATATCACCCTGGACTGGTACCTAAGGCGGAGGGTTGATCACTTCTTTTTCATGTGTTAACGATCAAGATAACACTGCGTTTATATGATGCAGTACCCTATGCACCATTGGGGTGCGGATAAGGGTTTGAATAGAAAGAAGACGTATCTGACCCGAGTTATATGATCACCGCGGTATAGACGAGTTGTCTAAAATTATGTTTTTTTTTTATATGAAACAAAACATTTTCAATTTTTCTTTATTATTTTTCATGCATCTCCTCATACATACTCACCGATTATTTCAACTCCTGATCGACCGCCTTCAAGTATTTGACATACCTGATAATGAAAAGTTTTCCTCGGTCTTCTTCTGCTCCCTTTTGCAACTACATTCGCCTCATGAATTTGTTTTACTCTTCTTTATGCACTCGTTCGATTTATCCGCATTATAAGTACTGTAAATTATTTTACCTTTAACCTGTAAATTGTTAATGTATCTACTGTTTGTAATGTATATATTATAATCTAATAATTAAAAAAATTATTTAAAATAAAAATTAAAATTGTATTAACATGTAATTTTTCGGCTCAAAACAGGCCATGCCTAAAGAGCCGTAATACATATAGTAAAAAAATGTATGTATCTATGAAATAAATTTAAAAAGTGCAGATCGAAAAAAAATTAATTTATTTTGATATTATATAGCTGGTATTTCAGATGTTATAAAGGCACGTTATAACCGGTTTCTTCTGTAGTATGATTTTTACAATTTCGATCGCGACTTATCACCCGATAGTCAAATTATACAATTTCAAAATGTGGTGCTAAGAAAGAGTTCAAATTTCAAAATTTGATGCTAGAAGAGAATTTCAATTGCAAAATACGATGACAAAAAATGATTTTATTTTATTTCCAATGTATAAGGTAAGGATTGCAATTGGCAATTTTAATATATGTTATTAACTTTATTATTTATTTTTCTTACAATATTTTATACAATACTGCAATATAATTTTTCATAATATTTTTTTTTATGAACGTCTCACTAAGCATAGCCCGTGACGAGACGTTTATTTACATTATTTTAAAAAATGTAAAAGAATAAATGTGTCGCCTACTTTCAAAATCCGCCAGATCCATGTAAGTCGATTTTACGAAAAATGCGAAATTCTCCAGGAGTTTCAAAGATTTGTCTATCTTTAGATAAAATATTATGAAATAGAGAATTTTCCCATTTTTTAAGAATATTTTTCAGTATTTAAAAAAAAGCACGAGACACAAACCGATAATGACGTCGTCTTAATGCTTGACCTATCCCCGCTCTGTGATTGGCCGATATAGGTCAGAAGGCAAGTTCCATGAATATAGCGAAATTTGAACTACAACGGTAGGTATTTTTAAGTATTTTTTTAGCAGGGTTTTCAATTATAGAAATATTTTAAACAATAAAACCCACAATTGTCATTCCGATGGAGATTTATTTTTAAATCTTATATAATTGGATCTGGCGGATTTTGAAAGTAGGCAACACATATGTATCTAGATAATACAAGCAATACAACCCAAACAAAGTAAATTGATATAAACAAAATTATAAAAAAAATATATTAACAAAATACACATTGCAACAATACTGTAGGCTATATGCTGTCTCTATAAACACATTTCGTTACATTAGTTTACCGAGTCCAGAATAAAATACTGGATTAATTTATAGCTAATTTAAATGAAGACATGCGTTGTTTAAAATGAAATCGTGTCAGGGCTGTCAATTAAAATTATGCCCTCGCATTTTGGCAGTGCAATTTTACTATTGAATTGTTAATTTATTATGTGGCTAATTTGACTTTATTTTCGCCATAAATATTATTGGTCAACGCGTATCATAAATTTTTCACAGTACTTAAATTGCCTTTTGAATACATATATATCGGAAGATGTTATTATTTTTGTAAATGGCGCCGTACGTGAATCATTTATTTGACATTTCGTTCACTCCTTTCAACAACGTCATATTTCAAAAATCGTCAATATTCAGTTATGCATGTATTCGTAATGCCCTGAAAATGTACTACATCCCATGAAAAGCGGCATATTTTAAACTTAATATTTACCCGCTACAGGGGAAAAAGTGTTGTTTTTGCATTTTGAAGAAAAGGTATTGTTTGATATTTTTTAAAAATATACTAAATATTTTTCAAATGGAGAAAAAACCTTCAGGTGTTACCTAAAAAGATTTGTTGTACAGTAAATAGTTCAATAAGTGGCTTGATATTTATTTTTAAAATATTATATTAAATTTTTAAACTTTAAAAACGTTCTCCTGAAAATTCTTTTTTTTTGATTTTTGACGTTCATGAAAGGAGTGAGCGATATATTTTTTTCCTTACGGCTTTTGGCTGATTTAAGTGACCACTTTGTGCACTTGTGTAACGTTCACCATCCTGCCCATTATTGAACATCCATATGTAATTTTGGAACTTGCATACATTCCTATCGCGCTATTGGATCGTGGCAGGTGCGGTATGTGTCTGGTCGTAATTGAGATGTTCAATAATTAGTAGTAGGACAGTAATTGGATCCATGGTTGGCTGGCCGAGTGGCTCTATACGGTCGCATTGTGCTCGCAAGGTGGCCGCACATGGTATTGCGAGAGGTTCTTGGAATGATCTCGGTAGGACCAAGACTGCAGGGGTCGGCAACTTTTTAAGTCAAATAATAAAATTCATTTTTCATTAATTGATTCGTTAGTCACTTTGTTGTAAAATCTATCCATTTTTAATTAATGTAATACGAAAAGCCATAAACTGCAAGCTTTTTAAAACAATAGAAATTCATAAAAATATAAATTACAATAAACACATAATTAACAATATGACAATGACTAAGGCCTCCCCCCTATTGTCTATGTTCCCACTGATAAAAAAATAAAAAATAATAAAAAATAATAAGAAACAGCTACTACCTCCTCTTCAACCTTCAACGTCCTAAGGACCCAACTCTAAAATTTAGAATTAGCTTCATATGCTGTGTTTGAAAATGATGCGGAAACGCGTGTCACAGTAGATTTTAATAAATAGTGGTATTTACTAAGTAAAACATTAATTAAAAATAAAATTTATTTTTAAATCGGGCCTGCGATATGTGCAATGTAATGCTTAATGAAATACACATCAAAAATGTTTCTTTTAATACGTTTAAGAGAAATATTGCTGATGTCTATTTGACTATTTGGTGAAGAATTTTTTTTATTATTTGATGAAAACATTTAATGTAAGTTTATTATGTAGCTATAGTTTTATGGATATGACAGATTATTTTTAATTTTTAGATTACTTAAGTGGAAACCTGTAAATGGAATTTTTTTTCTTAAATTTTATTAATAAAGGCAAAATTTTGATCCGTACATCCTCTCCCATTCATAAATCCACTCTGGACATCCCACACTTTGTCCTTTGGTATGGTTCTCAGTCTTTGAATAAGGATTCAACCATACATCTTGCCAACAGCACTCAATAGACTGATTGCTCTATAGTTCCCACATTCCACCCTAGAACCTTTCCCCTTGTAGAGAAGCATTATAACTGCCCTTCTCCAATCCACTGGAGTATAATTCTCCTCTAGACAACGGTTAAAGAGCCTATGCAACCATGTGAGAACTATTTTGCCACCATTTTTGACTTATTCTGCGGCAAAATTGTCGAATCCTAGAGCCTTTCTATTTTTCAAGGACTTAGTGGCATTCTTAATTTCTTCTATACTTATCTCTCTTGAAACATCATTCACACATATTCGGGGAAATATACTTACGTCACTAACGTTATTAATCGTATGTGTTTCATACACCTCCTCGAAATACTCTTTCCATCTCTCTTTTATATCTTTTTCATTCGTCACCATTTTTCCGTCTTTCACTGCAATCGATTTCGTACATCCATTCAAGCTTAAACTTCGGGAATTTTCGACTTATTTCCAGATTTTTTTAAATATTTTCTTGGAAATCTTTTGTCATTTTTACTCCTTCTTCCTTCCTCAACATACGTTTTCGTTCACTCACCCTTTGCTTAGCTTTCAAAGTGGTCAGGTTAGGAGTCGTAACAATCGGTGGGTATGTATGAGGAGTTGCATGAACGTGGAAGAGGCGAAGAATGTTTGCAAAGACAGAGTGGTGTGGCGTTCTATTCTCTCTGCCTACCCCTGCGGGAAAGGGACGTGATGGTTAGTTAGTTAGTTAAATTTTATTAAATATTATGTTATTTTGGTAAATACTTTGTTGATTATCCAATAAATAATAAATAAAATAAAAAAAATTATAAAAAAGTTTTCTTAGGCAAGTAACTTTTGTAAATAATGTTGCTTAAATTACTCATTTGTCCTTTTTACATGTGAATTTATTATTTCTTACATATATCTGTTTGCCCAATAGAGAGACGTTTTAATACCGATTGCGTTTTCAAATTTTTAATAAAACGAGAAATAGAAATTACTCATCGGGAATATGATATATATGACTTATGTTTGTAATATGTTTTGAAAAAATAAATAATATATAAATAAAATTGATCGCAATTCGTTATTTGGCCATCCCTGATGCATTGTGTGTGTGTGAGCACTGAGAATGTAACTCCGTATGGGGTTGTGTGTACTCGCAGAAGCTTCATTACATCAGGCTAATTGATTTCGAGTTGAGTTTAGATCTATTATAATGACCCCACAAGCGGAATACAATTACCGACAGCAATATTTTGAGTGTGTCCAAATCTTTGTTCACAAATAATCTGGGTCTGTCCCCACTGAGAAGTTATTTATATCGATATATTGTATAATAATTTTGTTAAGTTTAAAATCAGTTTTCATTAATTGATTCGATAGTCGCTTTGTGGTAATATCTATAAGTATATTTAAAATTTTGATTTACTCGGTGAATACCATTATTTCTTAAGGATATACTCTCAAATATACAATTCAGTGTACGACTGGCTGCGAAAGAAGCCACACGTGTATTTCGTGCATATTTTCTTAATGTATTGCAAAAAAATATCTCATTTTATTTTCATCTCCTTTTCTTTCTATAACTCTTATCTTTTTTAAACCACATATTGATTTCGAAGAAAAACTTATTTTTTCAATGGAAAAATGGAGTTTTAAAAAAAAAATTGTAAAATTTTACCTGGATTAAGAGAAAATTAAGTTATGACTTAACGAATACTGGACCTTAAATATTCACAAAATCTTGTTTATAAATCGCTCACTCCTTTCAAGAACGTCATAAATCAAAAATCTTCAATTTTCAGTTGTGCATGTTTTTGGAATGCCCAGAAGATGTACTATATCCCAGCGAAAGAGGCATATTTATAGCTTAATATTTACCCACTACAGGGCAGAAAGTGTTGTTTTTGCTTTTTAAAGAAAAGGTGTTGTTTAATTGTTTTTTTTTTATTTAATTTTTTTTTTCAAATGGAGGAAAAACCTTCAGGTTTTACCTAAAAAGATCTGTAGCACAGTAAAAAGTTCAGAAAGTGGCTTGATATTTATTTTTAATACATGGTATTATATTTTTAAACTTTAAAAACGTTCTCCTGAAAAATCAAGTTTTTTGATTTATGACGTTCTTGAAAGGAGTGGGCGAAATATCATACCCACATCTAATGCCCATCCCGATTTAAACTCGTATGTACACCACTGGGCAATATAAACAGTCGTCTTTCTTATTCACGAACGCCCATGTTACTATTTTTTCTAATTAAATTAACGGGAATTGATTTAAATTATTATAAATCTAGATTAGTAAAGAAATTTATGCGCTCATTTTATTTCATCGCTAGATTATTAAATTAAGCTTAATTTAATCCAAAAATGATATCAAAGTTCCGACCATTTCTACCTTTCTATGCACTGCGTGTGTATTTATGTGTCTACGTAAGAATCCGTTCATTTCAAAAGCTGTATGCTCCATTTTTAAAGTTTTGAATCAAACATAAAAAATATAGATATTCTCTTCTACTTTATTAATTTATATTAATTTTATAATCCTCTATTCCTAGTAAATATCACCTTTTTATATCTCTCACAGTTTTTCTGATTTTTTTTATCTACTGAATTGTTTTTTCCTGATTATATAAACGAGAATTACCAATTAATTGACAATTCGCTCACTCCTTTCAAGAACGTCATAAAAATCAAAAATCGTCAATTATCAGTTGTGCATGTTTTCGGAATACCCAGAAAATGTACTATATTCCAGCAAAAGCGGCATATTTTTAACTTAATATTTACCCGCTACAGGGCAGAAAGTGTTGTTTTTGCATTTTGAAGAAAAGGTATCGTTTAATTATTTTTTTTGAAAATACAAAATATTTTTCAAATGGAGAGAAAACCTTCTGGTTTTACCTAAAAAGATCTTTTGCACTTTAAAAAGTTGAACAAGTGGCTTGATATTTTTTTTAATACATTGCATTTCATTTTTAAACTTTAAAAACTTTCTCCTGAAAAATCAAGTTTTTTTATTTATGACGTTCTTGAAAGGAGTGAGCGAATTGTCAAAAGTGAGTATTTTTGAAAGTGCTTTTAAATTTTGTATATTAAAAGCATTTTCATCTTTGTGGTATAGTAATATAACACTCTCCTTATCATTTACCGTTTACTTTGTGTAATACCACTTTAAAAAACTACCGGTTTCGAAATAATCATTCCATATTAGGTCGAATGTAGACTGACCTATTATTTTTTGACATCAAAGATGTAGAAGAATATGAAAGTCTGGGCATTTACGGGGCTGACGACCGTCATAGGCTGGTAAAAGTGATCACTTTACACACGTGTAACATTCACCAATTCTACCCATTATTGACAACCACACTACTCAAATTCTTGGAAGTTCTATAAATATGAACCAATTTTGAAACATTATTCTTAAACCACTAGAACTTCACTAGAGACATCTATTGGTGTGATGAAAAGAAGCTTTTTATTGAGCATAATTCTGATGGTGGAATGATTATTCCGAAACCGGCAGTTATGAGTTTTTTTTCTAGAGGTAGGTATTACTCAAAATGTACAATGAAAGCTTATAAATGACTCTTTCAGTGATCTTGTTTTTAGTAAATGAGCGTGTTTTTTTCTATCTTGATTTTTTGGAGTTATCCGTTTTTGAGATTCATGGACTCGTATAGGTACCGAATGTTTCTAGCCACGCACGATACCATATAAGGGATGTATTGGTCCATTCCGTAAGGTTATATTATTATATTTAATGACCGGACAGTTTAATTGGGCTTCGATAGAAAATTGATTAAGTGTTGCGTCCAATTAATTCGATTATTTTGGTACTTGAACTGGTTTATATATAAGTAGGATCTACATAATGTTATTTTTACGTCATAGGAATCCAAAAAGCCTTTATTCCGTTATTTTTCTTCTCCTTCTGACCCTTAACCGCTCCAAATGGTGCATAGGGCACTGTATCACTTCGGCGCAGTGTTACATTGATCGGCGCAGTGTTACTTGAAGGCAAGGTGATGAGTCCTGCGCTTCAGGTACCAGTCCATTCTAACTCTTATCTGCATCCAATGGTGCATAGGGTATTGCATCGAAATGACGCAGTGTTATTATTATTTTTATTTACAATTTTTTTTATGATTCACACAAA